>NC_083361.1:25735000-25840197 GCF_030254825.1 Meriones unguiculatus
TGCTGAGAAGATTATAAAACTCTATGTGTGCTCCACTAGAAAAGAGGCTACGCTAAATTGGCCGTTTCTATCACAGTGTAAGAAAAGGGTGAACAAAGGGTCCTACACATTGCTGTCTTAGCTTTCATGTAGAAAATTTTTATTTTCACCATTGTTTCATGACTGTTCATTTCTCAATGGGTCCACACATTCTACAAATGGCAGCATTGCCTGGAGGAAGAAGGCCAGAAGCTGGGCTTTTCTGAAACACTGTGAGCACAAAGGCCCAGACTCAGGGAGGTGCTTGCACATAACCCAGTCCATTCTTGTTTTTCACAGTAGCTGTGCTCTGTAAAGTCTTTGTGAACTCTTGAGTGAATGTTTGCAAAAGATCTTACTCCTGGGGAAATACAAAGGGCCGTGCCTGAAAGCCACTGCTCACATTTTTATCAGTCAGGCAATATATAATCTCATTCCATTCATGTAAAGTTATTTTAATAGAAACTGTTACTCAGTATAGTGGTTTGCACTGGAAACCGTAACACTCAGACCTGAGACAGGAGGATCACAAATTTAAGGCAAACCTGGGCTAAATAGCAAGATCCTATATTCAGGAGGGAGGGAAGGGGAAAGGGAAGAAGGGGAGGGAAAGCCAGAGTATTTGACTCAGCAGTGAACTTGAGCTTCTGTGATACAGGTTATTTTCTCAGTAAGGCAACTTACAACCTTCTTATGCTTAGGCACTTTAGCATTACAATTAGGGCCATTGTAAAAGTGAAACCAGCAAAAACACAAAACGGGAGAGGCAGCAGTAAGCAGACTGTGAAAAGAACTTATTTACATGCCAAGTAGCTAGCCAGTGCTTTTTTCTAGCTCAGCTGGGAATACACACATTGAACAACTTTTTTTTTAAAAAACCTCTCTGCACATGTCTGTGGTTTGGCCTGACAAACGTCATCAAGTGCACAGATTTGCAAGTATAGAATGTATGAAGGATGAGGATGGGTTTCAGTAAGCCTTGCTGAGCCTAGGTAATGGTACTCTCACTACAGACCATTATATACAGAAAAGTGTATAATGTGCTTCTGTGACGCCAGGTAGTTACTTCTGTCGACCAAAATAAATACACTTCCACTTTCTGCACCTCATCTGCCATGCTCCAACATGAGAGGTGAGTAGACATCAAGAGATTTCCAACCAAATACATCATCTTTTCCCCTGGAACACAAACCAAAATCTACTCCTACTGGCTCTGGTAGAAAAGGAGGGTACTGCTGAGTGTGCTGGTGTGTATCATCTGTGAGTTCAAGGCCCGCCTAGTCCACACATATCAACTTCCAGGGCAGACAAGGCTTCTCGAGGGGGAAAAAGAGCAGGGCGGGGCACTTAAGCACATACAAGAAGCAACCTTTAGGGATCACCTAAGTGCCAGGGTCACGACCAGGCCACCATGAACAGGACTGACACAAAACAGAAGCAGTTCTACTTTGCACATGTCTCCATCTCTGCTTCTGCGCTGTACTTTCTGCTTCTCTCAGCAGACAGGCTTCCTCTGCTTTCTCTGGTTTTCCTGCACCTTCAGAACATTGGCTCTTGTGTGGTTTTGGCTTCTGTGGCACTGACTCTAGCCAGACTCTACAAGGCCTGTGCACCACACACCTGTCATGTTGCCCTATCACAGCTCCCATTTCTTTTCACAGATGAACTGACTGCACCTCTGGCTCCAGTGTTGGCCTCGAGCCAGGCACGGTCCACGGCGCTCTCCTGGGAGGCTGACGTGGTCTGGTTATCCTCCGTCACTTCTGTCATGGCTCTGTGTATCTTTCTGCTGCCTCATGGCTTTGTTTGCTCAGACCGTGTTTATTCATGGTTTCTGCTTACTCATGACTGCTGACGACTGCTTCTTCACGCACATTTTTTTTCCTGTTTCTCTAGTTCAGATGCTCAAAAGAAACATCTCTTCAGCACGGTTAATCACTACTTATTTGGGTAGAACTTTCTTACCAGGACACCTTCTAGTGTATTGATCCACTGTCCCTAGGTAAGGGTCAACCACTGCCCCCAAAGCAGGGAGTAGAACTGGAGGGGCTGGAGAACATATGTGGTGCGTGGCCGTAGATGTCTAAGAACTTCTTCAACAAGCTAGTTACCCGAATCCTTCTCTTTGAAAAATTCATTCTCTCTCTCTGCATGTGGAGGGAGTCAGGAAAGTAACAGGGCAGATACTGACAGGGAGGAGGAGATCTTCATGGAGGGCAGAGGGAAAAACAGACCACTGAAACACATGTATATGGGGGTTGGTTTAAATGTCAGCTTGCCACCATTTAAAAATCACCTGAGCACAGAGCCTCATTTGAAAATTACCTTCATTGCCTTAACTGATATGAGCAGCACGTTTTGGTAGCAGCCTGGATAAGAAAGAACACAGAACAAGAGTGATGATTAACCTCCTGATGGGTTGGCCTTCCCGTTGCTGCTCCCTGCTCCTTCACTGATGTTAGAAACAGCATTTCCAGGTTTCTGGTGTAGACTGTGGACCAGTGGCTCTTCAGGATCCCTCCAGGTTTTTGTCTGCACATTGGGATTGCTGTTTCTCAGCCTCTCAGTTATAAGACAACTGTTGTAAGTTTGTTTTAATCATTTTTATTTTTATTAATTACAGTTTATTCACTTTGTATCCCCCTGTACCTCCCTCCCTCCTCCCCTCCCAACCCCACCCTTCTTCTTCCCCACCTGTGTCCCTCTCCCAGGCCACTGATAGGGGAGGTCCTCCTCCCCTTCCCTCTGACCCTAGTCTATCAGGTTTCATCAGGAGTGGCTGCATTGTCTTCTTCTGTGACCTGGTAAGGCTACTTCCCCCTCAGGGGGAGGTGATCAAAGAGCAGGCCAATCAGTTCATAGTTCATGTCAGAGACAGTCCCTGTCCTCGTGTTATAAGTTTTTTGAAGGCATTGTATCACATTATATAAAAATATAATGTGATCTAAAATCGGAAGAAAGGTACAGTTTGGGAAGAACTGGACTAGCCAATATGCATCAGGAAGATGAAGATGGGGAATCAATATACTGTATAATGCCATATGTATATCAAAACACTACAGTGAAACCCACCTCTATGTATACTTTGTACTTTAAAATGTAACTTTTTTAAACCTGAGTTACACCGTGTTTATTACTCTTCTGGTTCACATTCAGTAATTTCACATTTTAATCATTTTACTATATTCAATAGTAAATGTAAAAGAAAAGAGAGACTTTATTTAAATTAACAATTGGGAGCTACAGAGGTGGCTCAGTGATTAAGAGCACCGACTGATCTTCCAGAGAACGCAGGTTCAATTCCAAGCACGCACATGGCAGCTTACAACCATGCGTAACTCCAGTTCCAAGGACTCTGACACCTGCTTCCTGGAACAGGCAGGAGAATGTGGTGTGCAGACATGCATGAAGGCAAAGCACCCATTCACATAAAATAGTTAAAAACGTAAACAAATTTATTTTTAAGATGCTTTTCAATTTTAGAAATGTTAAGATGTGCAAAAGTATGCTCTCCAAACTAGGTGATAGATTGATAGATAGACAGATCTACAGTGCGATCCTAGGATCACACTCACAGTTTTAAGCATGCTAACCAGCCCCTATACGATGAAAAAACACTCCCAGCCCAAGGATATGCATATTTGCTTGTGTGATTATATATCCTACAGAAAACCCTTGGAAGGAAAGAACCCAGCCTTAGCATTTTTATCTATCCATCTTCTCATGTTTTTTTTGCAGTAAGCACACACTGCTAATGTAGTTTCAAAGCACACCATGCTTTACAGCGTTGTTCAAAACCCCTATCTGCTGATTGAAAATCCGCAACCAGTCCTCAAGTCATTAGTCACGTCAGCCTTCACTATTAGAGAAAGCAACAGCACCTAAGGTAACTGGACAGCTGTAGCCGTTTGAAATGAGAGCTGGTGAAAGCAAAGGCCTGCAGTGCTCCATCTTTGGTGTCAGGGACATGCGGTTTAGTTCCTACATGGGTCAGTTAACTTGGCTTACTGATAGAGGGAAATGGTGAAGGTACACCACCACCCACCTGGCTCAAGGGACAAGCGCTGTCAGGTGCTGTCCACAGGAGACACAAACCTGTGGAAGGAGGCAGGCAGTGAAACGCCAGCTCTGCTGAGCACTGCTGCTCTCGCTGGACAACTGCCCTTTCAAGAGGTCAGCAGGAAACATAGCTTTTAAAATCGCTGCTGTCATGTTATCATCAGTAGCCAGAGGTGAAAGTGTAAAAGGCAATTCCTTTTCCAATGAGGACTCCAAATTAAATATTAATCAAATATTTTGGAGCCAACTTAGCAAGAAACTATTAAGAAAACTCCAAAACCATAATGACACACTAAAGGAACTCAGACTAGATGGACAGCAGTCACAATGCATGACTGGGAAGACTAAGCAACTTCAAAAACATGGGGTATAGAAGGGAAAGAGGGAGGGAGGGAAGAAAAGAACCCAGGGACAGAAGGAGAGGAAGGACATAAAGTTAGGAGTGGGAATATCTGGACAGAAAGGAAGGGGCGTAAGGTCAAGGGTACTTAGGGAAGGAATATAATCACAGCATACAGCATACAAGTATGGAATAGTAAAACAAGTTGAAAAAGAAAAGAAGAGCTAGTTCAATTTAAGGATCTATTCTGATCATTCTGTAGAAGGGAGATGTTGAGAAAAAAAGTCATGGCTGAAGCCCACTCAGAGGTAAGTAGTATCTGTTCCAAGAATAGAACTGAGACAGATGAAGAGAGCAGAGGACATTTCAAAGATACCAAGAAGTGACTGTTGAGAGAGCTGCTCACTCAGAAGTCTGGAGAGTCCTGCTGGATCACATTAAGTCACTTGGGAGAAAATATCATCTAAAATAGCTTTAATGTAGGCTTTGATTTTTTTTAACCTCCTTTATTTGAGATTCCTAAGTGCCTCTACCTCCCTTCTAAACTCCCAACCCTAGGTAGAAGAGAAAGGACAGTAGAGACAGGGGACATAGACCTCTTTTAGATTTAGTTCCTTGGGGAGATTCCACTCTTCGTTTCAGGATATCTAGCACTCCAGCAAACCAGCAAATCAGCAATCCATCAGTAAGGACCAGCAGGAGCAGGGGCAGCAGCAACCTCCTTGAAGTGTTCTCCTAAGTACTTCTCTCTAGGAGTGTCTCTTTTTCCTCTCTCTCTCCCTCTGTTTCTCACTCTCTGTCTCTCTCTCAGTTCCTATTTATACCTTCAGAGTCCAAACAAGGATGTTTTTCTGCTGACAAAAACCACACCCCCTGCACAAGGCAGTTGCCATTTCCAGCAGACAAGCATCTCCCCAAGTTGTTATCAGCTGTGGATTCCTGCATCCCACACTTGGGATTATAACAAAAACATATTTATATAACATAACCAAAACTTCCACTACATCTTAATGTGATGTAGTCCCCAACCTTTCCCTTATTACTATTATTTTCTTATAAATGACTTGCAATTTAACAATTAATATTTTAATTTTTCTCATTTTATTTCAAGAGCTTTTCTTTTTATAAGCAAAGAAGGAGCAGGTGCTAATTGTGGCCTTAATATATGTTAGAATAGGTAAATGAAAAAATATTAATTTCATCTGTACTCCAACCACCCACATTAACCACTGTCAAATTTTTCTTTCTGTATCTTTCTTTTATAATCATGTGACTTTGACTATGACCATGTACATATGCTTTTGAATCAAATGCACTCCAATTATGCAAGGTGAAATAAGAGGAAAATAATTTGACACACTTTATACTGTATGCTTCAAAAATTTAAGAGGCACTAGTTTAAAATCTATTTTTATTTGAATATTAAATTTTTGAGTATTCATTATAAAATATGGAAGATAATACAATGATCTTCTATTCCTAACAGATAATATGCTATCAATTTTAGACAGACTCAAGTTGTAGCTTATTAGTGATAGGGCATTTGCCTAGAAAATATAAGGTCCAGAATTCAATTCCCAGCACCCTCCTAACAGGCATACATATAAATTTAGTATGCATAACCATTTAAGGAAATCGTGAAAATCATGAATTCAAGACCAAGTTGGTTTTCTGCTGTAAAACAAAATAAACTATTTAATTTAAAAGGAAATTATTGTAACTGTTTTTTCTCAGATGAGGGAATGAGATGAAAACTATTTCCAACCCTTTCTAGCTCTTTCAGAACTCTCGCTGGCTGGTTCAACTCTTCTGTTCCCATGAAAACTCCTCTCCAAGCTGACTGATTCAAACTGACTTCTCTTTGCTTCTGATTGAATTGCTCTGCGTAGACAAACTAATTTGGCAAATTAATCTTCTGGCTCCTTCTTATTCTCTGGCTTGTTCTGTCTTTACCTTATTTTCTCTGCAACCTGTCTCTGTAAAACTGTCGTTAAAAACAAAAACAAAAACAAAACACCTCCTTTCCTTGTACTGTTACTAAATAGCCTCTTTTCTGTCCTGTTATTGTGAGAGTTGAGCATATCCTATCTCTGACTCCTTCTGTCAAATCTTTCTCTGATTCACCACTTTGTCTGCTCCTCAATTAGACATCACTTTCAAACTTAGCTGCTTCCTTCTACCACCTAACCTTACCTTCATTGGTTCAGATTAAAGGTGTGTGCTAAGTATTCTGTATTCCAGCCAGATCATACTCTAATACAGAGCATGTCTGCATTCCAGCTGGATCACGTAGACCTAGAAGGTTATTGGATGTGATCCCTTCCCAGAGAAGCCATGTTGCTGGATTAAAACTCCTCTATAAATTATAAGTGAAGAACAGTGGAATGAGGAACCACTGGTAATAAATGGACAAAGTACACTATGTACACTGCAGGAAGTTATGATGAAAATTTGAAAGGTCATTGTTCTCTAAAGAGACAGCCAAAAGATATACAAAACAGATTGTTTTAAAAGCTGGAAATATTATCATCCTCACTAATTAAGTAGACAGAATTTAAAATAACAGTGAGGTGAGCGTTCACTCTACCACCCAAGGTCAAGTGAGAAAGACCACTGCCAGCCTTATCCCGAACAATAAGGCACTTGAGCACCGTGGAGTAAGTCAGCATGGCCGCTTTGAAAGGCAAAAATCAGATAATTCCATCTTAGGGAAAATGAAAGAAAACTATTTTAAAATGACTTTTATAGCTGTGACATATACTGTAGTGAAAACTGTACATAGGCAAAATTACTCCAAAGTGAGGGCATAAATCATCCTGGAAACATTAATGTTACTATGGTAAAGTAGTAACTTGCCAATAAAAATAATAAAATCTACACATTATGTACTAATGCAAAGTGAAAGCACAAATTAAAATGCCTCTTGATTAGGACCATGTAAACATGATACCTACACAGTAAAAACTGAAAACGGAGGCAAGGAGTATCTTCTAAATAACATGTATTTGATGAAAAAGATGGTCTTTATTTCTTTGATCTATTTAGAAATAATTTTTGCTATTAAATAAACATGAAACTAATATGCACAGACTGTGAGAAAATGAATAAATCCCTGAAAGAAATCCAAGAAGGGGCTGGAGAGATGACTCAGTGGTTAAGAGCACTGTCTGCTCTTCCAAAGGACCCAGGTTCAATTCCCAGCACCCACATGGCAGCTCACAACTATCTATAACGCTCATTCCAAGGGATCTGACACTGTCACAATAATGAACATAAAATAAAATTAAATTAAAAAGAAAAACAACACTTAAAAAAAAAAGAAATCCAGGGCTGGAGAGATGGCTCAGAGGTTAAGAGCACTGGCTGTTCTTCCAGAGGTCCTGAGTTCAATTCCCAGCACCCACGTGGTGGCTCACAACCATCTATAATGAGATCTGGTGTCTTCTTCTGGCGTGTAGGGGTACATGCAGATAGAATATTGTATACATAATAAATAAAATATTTTTAAAAATTCAAGAAAACACAAACTGGTGAAGAAAACAAATATAACTGTCAAAATCTGAAAGTGGAAATAGAATCAATAAAGAAAACACAAATGGATGGGATTCTGGAAATGAAAAATTTAGGAATTTGAATAGGAATTACAGGGGAATGTTTCAATAAAGTGTAGTGTTCTTCCTTTCTTTCCTAGCTCCCAGAATAATTACTCATGAGACTCAATATACTATTTACAGATACCTAGGCCACACAGCTAGGCTCCTCCCTGATTAGCTTGTAACTTCAAATGTCCCATTTTACTAATCTACATTTTGCCATGTAGCTGGTTACCTGTGCTCAGATACTAATTGTTTGTTTTTCTTACATCTTTCCAGCTTAATTTCAACCCCCCACCCTCCCACCTCATTCCACCCCTACCCCATGCCTGATTCTATGCCAGAATTTCTCTGCCTATGGGATGTTCCACCTTATAATTCCTGCCTCAGCTATAAGCCACAGTTGTTTTTTAATCGACATGTGTTGCCTCCATACACTACACAAGGGAAAGCTTCACCAGCAGAATACAAGAGATGGGAGAAAGAATCTTGGGCATTGAAGATAAAACAGAAGAAATGGATATATTGGTCAAAGAATGTTAGATCTAAAAAACTCCTGACATAAAACATCCAGGAAGGGGTTGGAGAGATAGCTCTGTGGCTAAAAGCACTGTCTGCTCTTCAAAAGGACCCGGGTTCAGTTCCCTGCACCCACATGGCAGCTCACAACTGTCTGTACAGCCAACTCCAAGAGATCTGACACTTTCACACATAAAATAAAAATTAAATAAATTATTTTTAAAAATCCAGAAAATCTGGGACACTCTGAAAAGACCAAACCTAAGAATAATAAAAATAGAGGAAGGAGAAAAATCCCTAAATAAGGCCCAGAAAATATTTAACAAAATTATAAAAGAAAATTTTTCGAACCTAAAGAAGGAGATGCCTATTAAAGTATAAGAAGCATACAGAACACCAACTATATTGGACCAGAGAAAAAAGTTACCTCACCACATAATAATCAAAACACTAAACATACAGTGCAAAAAAGAATATTAAAGGCTGGAAAAGTGAAAAAAAAAAAAGTAACATGTAAAGCCAGACCTATTAGAATTATACCTTAATTCTCAATGGAGACTTCAAAAGCTAGAAGGGCCTGGACAGGTGTGCTGCAGACTCTAGGAGACCACTGAAGCCATCCCAGACTGCTACACTCAGCAAAACTTTTAATCACTGTAGATGGAGAAAATAAGATAGTCCATGATAAAGTCAAATTTAAACAATATCTATCTACAAACCCAGACCTACAGAAAGTACTAGAAGGGAAACTATAACATAAGGAGGTTAATTACACCCATAAAAACAGAAAATAAATCATCTCACACCAGCAAAATCAAAAGAATGGAAACTCTCACACACACATCACCACCACCACCACCACCAACAACAACAACAAAATAACATGTGTAAAAGTAAGTTTTATTTGCCAAATTTAACTGTCATGTTGAAGGCTTACAGCCACCATCTACTAACCTAGACCTAGTCCTTGAAGCTTCTAGCCTCCATGCAATCTAATCTAGGCCTAGAATGTTTTCAGCCTCAGTGTTACATCTGAATAAGCTGTCTCTTTCTAGCTCTCCCTGAATTCTAGTTGGCTGGTTCAACTTAGCTATTCTGGCTTAAAACTCCTCTCCAAGCTGACTTACTCAAACTGGCTTCTCTTGGCTTGGGAGTGAATTGCTCTGTCTGGCCTCACAGCACTTTGACAATATGTTCTAATCTTTTGGCTCTTTCTCATTCTCTGGCTCAATCTGCCTTCACCTGTGTCTAGCTTGTTCTCTCTTCAACCTGTCTCTGTAAAACTCTCCCAGTAAAACTGTTCTCTTTCTCTCTGTGTGCTGCTCTCTCTTAAGTAGCCGCTCTTTCCCCTGTGTTTGTTAGAGTTGTGTATATCCTATTCTGACAGATCTTTCTCTGATTCATCAGTTTGTCTACCTCTCAATTAGACATCACTTTCAAATATGGGTACTTCCTTCTACAAAATAACTTTACCTTTTAAAAGGAATTAAAGCTGTGTACTAAGGATGTATCTGAGTTACAGCCAGATCACACAGAGGTCTTTGAACATAGAGAAGCTATGTTGCTGGGTTAAAATTCCTCTACAAACAGGAATCAACAGTCATTGGTCACTGATATTTCTCAGTATCAATGGTTTCAAATTCTGCAATAAAAAGACACAGATTAACAGAATGGACGCAAAAACAGGATCCATCCTTCTGCTGCATTCAAGAAACACCTATTTTTCACATGTCCTGAGCCAGCCCGCAGGACTCCTTGCAGCAGTGGCCTAGGTGCAGAGTCTGGAGCTGCTGTGGCAAGTCATGGCTGGACAAGCTTTTAGAAAGATTCTTCTGCTCTTTGACAGAGTATTAGTTGAAAGGAGGGCCACCGAAACTATAACCAAAGGCATTATGCTTCCAGAAAAGTCTCAAGGAAAAGTATTGCAAGCAACAGTAGTGGCTGTGGGATCAGGCACAAAAGGAAAGGGTGGAGAGATTCAACCTGTCAGTGTGAAGGTTGGAGACAAAGTTCTTCTCCCAGAGTATGGAGGCACCAACGTAGTTGTAGACCACAGGGATTATTTCTTATTTGGAGACAGTGACAGTCCTGGAAAGTATGTGGACTGAAATCACTGTTGAAATGGTGTCACATGAAGCTGTCCATTCCACCGATATTTTGAACTATTTCATCATGTAAATAATTTCATTGCCACCCCTTTATAATAAACTGATGATGCCTAAAGAAGTGAAACACACACACACACACACACACACCTCAACATCAAGAAGAGACATCAACTCAGGGTAAAGGGTTGGAAAATATATTACAAGCAATGGACCTAAGAAGCAAACTGATGAAGCCATTTTAATATCAAACAAAATAGACTTCAAACCAAAACTATTCAAACGGGGTATTCATCAAAGGAAAAATCCACTAAAATGGCATTTCAATTCTTAACTTCTATGCCCCAAACACAAGGGCACACAAGCTTGTTTCTATTTTGTGGAGTGATGTGAGGAGTGTTAACATTAACACTTCTTCCAAAGTCTGTTAGAATTCTGCACTAAAACTGTCTGGTCCTGGGCTTTTGGGAAGTGGCTTTGTCCCTTCCTTTGCCTTCCTCTTTTCTTCTTTCTTCCCCTCCTCTCCCCTTCAGCAAATTTCTTGCCTGGCAACTTAAGAGTTATCTCTTAAGTATGCACACACACACACACACACACACACGTCTTAGTGTTTGTTTGAGACAGGGCCTCGTGAAGCCCAAGCTGACCTCAAGCTCCCTGTGTGGTAAAGGCTCACCTTGAGCTCCTGACCCTCCTTCCTCCACCTCCCTTAAGCAGATGTGCTAGGATTGCAGATGTGCACCAAGATGCCTGAGTCAAGGTGGCACTTTTAAAGACAATTGCCGTGCACTGACTTCTCTGCATCTTTTGTACCGAGGTACAGCACCATTTCCCTGACATTACTTGAAACTTTTGTTTCTTTAGTCAGTTTTCCGTTGCTCCATCAGAAAGATCTGAGATGGATTTATTAAAGAGAGGTTTACTGTGGTTTGTGGCTCTGGAGGCCAGGAAGTCTGGCTCCGAGATTGGTGAATGAAAATGGAGTTCTGTAGAAATTTGCATGCTGGGAGATGGGCTTCCCAGCGCTTCAGACTCTGTCTCCTATAGTCTTCAACCTACAGAAAGATGGAGGCTGCGTTAACAAACCCATAAGCAAAAGCTTTCTCTGACGGTGAAACTGACCTGGTCTAAGGCAAGAACCTTTCAAATAATGGCAGTTGATGGATGCTTCCCCGAAACGGCAGACTGTCCCCTCCAACTTGCTGTTGAAGATAAAAGCTGCCTCAGCAGAGCTTGTTTGCACCGCCGAGTTCGAGACGTTTAACCCGGCTGTGGGCCACAGCGGAGGCTCTGGGTTGCCTCACAGCCTCTTTGCCCTCACACGCTTTCGTGTTGAGAAGGTGGCCCCAAAGGAAGTTGTGCAGGAAGTGGGAATCCTCAGACCTTCCGACTTTCTCCAAATAAAAGGCAGCTTAGGAAGCAGCTGAAGTCATCGCATTACAAAGTTCCTGTCACAAACCACGAGAAAACACTGAAAAACTTGTCATTTAGTTGGATCAAAAGTTTCACTCTCGGGTCCTCTATACAAACCTCCCAAGTAGCAGGTTTGGATTTTCAATGAATTTCAGTTTATTACTATTTAACTTCCTTTGTATATATTTGAGTTTCACGTAATGTGCTCCTCCACTTCCATTGCCTCTTCTGTGAATAAAAATAAATAAATAAAAATAAAAGAACGGAATGAAAAAGAACAGAACAACATTTACCACAAACTAAAGACGAGTGGATATCAGGGAACATTTAGAGAACCAGAAAAGGCTTTAGAAAAATAAAAGTATAGTCAGGAATGGTGCCGCATGCCTTTAGTCCCAACGTGCAGGAGATAACCAGAGCTACATAATGAGACCCTGTCTCAAATAAAAAATAAAAAAAGACCAAAAATTTTAAGAAATGAAAGGATGATAGCCGAAAAATTAAAATTAATAGAATTAGAAGAATCCCTGGGGCAGGGAGGAGTAGAGGCAAGAAAAGTAGACTGTCAGTGTGTGAGGTTTACAGAATAGGAAGCTCTGGAAGAAAGAAGTCGGGAATTGTGAACACTCTAAAAACCAGGAAAAATAATTAAAGTGTGTTGGCAGGAGTTTAAAATTCAATACAAGAACCAGAAGACGCAAGTTGGGGACTCACTTAGGAAATCTTGGGCAGGAGGCCTTCAAGCCAAAGACTGGTGCAGAAGGAATCCACAAGAGAATTTTTAAAAAGAAATTAAGAAAAAATGGAACTCTCAGACAGCTGGGTAACTGAGTGGAAACCAACTGTGTCCAACCAGAGCTGGACCAGTGAAGGACTCCACACTGACATCCAAGAGCAATGTCTGTGAGAGGCTGGGCTGAATAATGCTGGCAGAGGCCTTAGGGAGAAATTTCTGCATGAATACAGAAGTTTAAAAAAGTTAGCCGGAAGGAAAGAAAAATGATTGTTGTCACATATGAAATGAACAGAAGGTAGTCACCTTTGAATTTTTTTTTTTTCATATTCTTAGTAGTCTACGCACCGAAAATAGGGTTAAGCACAATTAGGATATAATGAGAAGGTAAGGATGTATTATTAATGGTGGTATAAAAACCAATTTTTTTTTTTTTTTCTGACAAGGACCTGCACAGGTCTGGCTCTGATGAGGTCCCAGGCACAAGGCTCCACCCCAACGCAGAAGCTATTTCCAATCGATAACCTCTCACCGATAAAAAACAGAGTGTCACTAGGTACACAAATCAGTCCTGAGTGTGTTTGGAGGTTCTAGCAGGGGAGCACAGCTACTCCTATCCTTGACTCCTTCGGTCAAGGGTCCTCCTTCGGTCCTCCTCTATTGGGGGAAGGTCATCCTCTTCTACTGACTGAGCACGCAGCTTCAGGAGGGAAGCACGTGGAGCGGTGAGGGAGGAAGGGGACACCAGCTTAGCCAGCCAGAGCAGCCAAATCATCCCTGGCGGATCAGTGGGGTGACAGATGTCGCAGCCAGATGGCCCTCATCCCACAAACCATTCTTAAGGCCAGGCCCCATACCGGGCAGTAGATGGCCAACACAGTACAAACGCAGTGGGGTTTTTGGAGGATCTTTGTCTCAGTAATGCTTCATGGCTGTTTTTGTCTTTTTGTTGTTACTGTTTTGGTTTTCCTTACAGGTCCTTCGTGTAGATACTGTGATGTCCAATTTTGTGTTGTTATGGGATTTTTATGTCTGTAAATGTTTATGTGTGTGTGTTTATGTGTTCATGGAGCTTGTTTTACATTTATTTATTTTTTAAATCACTTTACAGCCTGATCCCCACCCCCCCTCTCCTCTCCTCCCATTCCCACCTTCACACCCTCACTCTCCCCACCCCCTCTCTCCTCAGAGAAGGGGAGGCCTCACCCTGGCACCTCAAGTCACAACAGAACTAAGTGTATCATTTCCCACTGAGCTAAGGGAAAGGGATCCAAAGACAGGCAACAGAGTGAGAGACAGCCTCTACTCGTTGATAGGGAACCTACATGATGACCAAGCTGCACATCTACTAAATGTCTGTAGGGGATCTAGGTCCAGCCCAAGCAAGCTCTTTGGATGGTGGTTTAGTCTCTGTGAGCCCCCATAGGCCCAGGTGAGTTGACTCTGAGGTCTTCTTGTGGTGTCCTTGACTCCTCCAGCTCCCTCAATCCTTCCTCCCACTCTTCCACAAGACTCCCCAAGATTGGTCTATTGTTTTGTCTGTGGGTCTCTGCATCTGTTTCTCCCAGCTGCTGGATGAAGCCTCTCAGAAAACAGTATACTAGATTCTGTCTGCAAGCATAGTAGGGTGTCCTTAATAGTGTCAGGGGTTGACTCTCTCCCATGGGGTGGGTCTCAAGTTGGGCCAGTGATTGGTTTTGTTGGGATCAGCAAGCAGGCACTTCTACAGGCAGCCCCTGGGGCCTGGCAGACCGGGTATCAGGCATTTGGAAAGACACCCAGACCACCTGCTGACCACCTGGAAGCACCTGCGCATGCTCTGGATCACCCTATAAGAGAACTGGGGCCCCTCCTCCCTCTCTCTCCTTCCTTTTCTCTTCCTCTCTCTGTCTGTCTGTCTCTCTCCCTCTCTCTGTCTCTCTCTCTATCTCTATCTATCTCCCCCTCTGTAACCCCCTTTACCTAATAAACCTCCTGCGTGGAACCGATCTCGTGGTGTGATCTGTGAACCCGAGTGTAACCTCCATTCGTACAATTCCTAACATTGGTGCATTAGGCCGGATTAGGTACCCTCCTTAAGTTTACCAAGCGCGCCAGAGCTTTTGGGGACCTATTTCCTTCTTTCTCCTTCGCTCTAAAACTTCTCTCTGTTCTCCTGTCCTCTGTTAAACTAAATCTAAGGAGTTCTGCCCTTGACCCAACAGATAAACTCCCGCCACCACCACACCCGCCAATGCCGCTGCTACCGCCGCCTGGGCACACAGCGCCGTAACTGACTTTTCAAAACTTGGTAGGGAGTTTTCCAAACTTTAAAATTCCCGCTAAATGCCTGGGCTCAGCCATCTTGACTTTCATCAGAGGCTTCCACGTGGCCGGTAACTGGGCGCAGCCATCTTGGCTTTGGGAAAAATGGGCGGGACCTTGGGTACATCAAAGGTTTCCATGTGGCCGGTGCCATTTTTAGTTCAGGCAAGGAGGCCCTGCCTCCCGTGTGCCTCCCTCTTCCCCGCAATAACCCAGCCCCTTTCCCAAGCTGCTTCTATTTAAACGCCCTCATAATTTTCTCATTGGGTTGAACCGATCTCGTGGTGTGATCTGTGGACCCGCGTGTAACCTCACATTTTGTACATTTCCTAACAGGTTTGCCATTCCTTCAATCTCTGTTCCATCTTTATCCCTACACTACTTATAGGTGAGACAAATTTTAAGTTGAAGATTTTATGGGTGGGTTGGCGTCTCCTCCCTCACTGGAAGCCCCACCTGACTACATGAAGTGGGAAGTTCAGTCCCATATCCCTGCCCACCCCCGCTCCCTCTCCCCCGCTGCTAGGAAATGGGACCTCATGAAACTGAAAAGCTTTTGCAAGGCAAAGGACGCTATCAGTAGGACAAAACAGCAGCCTTTAGAATGGGAAAAGGTCTTTACCAACTCTACATCCAACAGAAGGCTAACATGCAAAATACATAAAGAACTCAAAAAATTAAACACAAACAAACCAAATAACCCGATTTTTAAAAATGGGGCACCAGAGCTAAACAGAGAATTCTCAGCAGAGGAATTTCTAGTGGCCAAGAAGCAGTTAAAGAAATGTTCAACATCTTTAGTTTTCAGGGAAATGCAAATCAAAATGACTCTGAGATTCCATCTAACACCCATCAGAATGGCTAAGATCAAAAACTGAAGTGACAGCACATGCTTGCAAATATGAGGAAGAACCAAGTCTTAACCTGATTAAGAAATCAAGAGATAATCTGATAGTGCAAAGTCAAAAAAAAAAAAAGGAGAAGAAAAAGCAGCTAAAGTTGTGGCAAGAGTTGGCTGTGTGGGACAGAGTCAGAGGTGGGACCAATGAGCCACTGTCTTATTGTTATTAAAACCTCATATGTGGCTTCTAATTATGTGCTTATACGAGGTTTGTTTGTTAGTTAAAAACTCAGGCTGTGGGAAATAAGAGAGACAAAAACACTAGGGTAGAAAATACGAAGCTAAATGAGGAGTGATCCCAGGTCTCTGGTACATTACTGCCATTGGGAAGCTAAATTTCAGTTCCAAGCTTGTAGCAGCCAGCAGAAAGTGGGAAATGTAATCATCTGTACAGTTTCACAGTGTCCAAGAGACAAAAACAAACCACTTACTCAGGAGAAACAGATCTATTTGTGGTACTGAGGCTGAGAGACAGTTTTCCCGTCTGTCCACCTAAGGGGACACCCTGTGACATCCTCAATCACATCCTCAACCTGCCTTCAGTAAATGTAACAGTGCCAGAGAGCTACTGCTTCTCCTGTCTCTCAGCATCGGTCATTGGCAGAAGGCCAACACCAAGCCCACTGACAGCAGTTCTGAGAGAACATAAAAACATGTTCATGGTAAAACCTAGTGGTTAGAGGGCAGACCCCTCTTCCAAATATCTCTCCAACAAATTACTTAACCACTCTGTCTATATCCGTGCCCTTATCTATAAAGTGAATCTAAATGTAATCATTCCTTAGGATTTTGTGAAGATTAATAGAACTTAAAAGGATGTCTAGGGCCATATCTGTTTCCCAGCACACAAGGGTAGCACTCAGGAAGGGCACTTTGGCCTTAAGATCAGCATGGGCAGCATGGTAAGACTCAGATGGAAACAAATAAAAAAGAACTACAAATATTTCCATTACTCAGACATGCATTTTTAACAGACTGTATCTACTTAAGACAATAGAAAACAGTACAACATTAGTGAAGGATAGACACGGATCAATGAAATAGAATAATAAAGATGTAACCTCTACAGAAATGCTGGCTTCACAATTCAATGGAGAAAAATGGTCTCTCAAATGGTGCCAAAACAGTTGGGATTCCCATAGGCAAAGAAATTCACTTCAGCCTAACTGCATACCTCACACAAAGATTGTCTCAAAATGTGTAAGAAGTTTAGAAGTAAAAGTCCAAATTACAAATCTGTTCGGGGCTGGAGATGCTGCTCAGTTGGCAGTGTCTGTGTAACATGCATGAAGCCCTAGGTTCCATCCCTAGCTCTGCATCAACCAGGCACAGTGACTGACACCATAATTCCAACACTCAGGAGACAGAAGCAGTATGATCAGAAGTTCAAAGTCACCCTAAGCTACAGACTGAGTAGCTAGCCTGATTTGTGCAAGACACTGTCTATACACAAACAAGCAAACAAATAAAAACCTTTGGTTAAAGGGGCGGGAGGGGGGCTGGAACACTTCCGGGCCTGGGGCTGGATCAAGTTCTTACATTTGATGGTCAAAAATGAACCATGTGAAAAATTGCTAAAGTGGACTTGATCAAGCTTAAAACCTGTCAAAGATGAGAAGATAAGACCTGAGGGGGAGCCAGGGTTACGAGAAGCATTGCTAACCAGACAGCTGGCAAAAGACCATAGAGAGCTTTCAAACATCAATGAGCAATCCAGTTAGAAAATGAAAAACCACAAAAAAAAGGAAATGTTTGTGCAAAGGGGGCAAATAAGCAAGTAGAGGTGCCTCCCACACCCCTAGCTACCAGGAGAACACAAATGAAGAGCGCCACGAGGTGCCGCTGCCAGAACGCACAAGCAGCAATGAGATCAGACATGACGGGGAAAACCAACTTTCCCAGACAGTGCTAGTGGTGACGGCACAGAGTACCTTCACAGTCGACATAAAACGTAAACACGTGCTTACCATATAACCCAGTAATCACAGTCCCAGTCAGGCGAAGGAGATCGCTCAGCTGGTAAGTCACTGAGCATGAGGACCTGGGTTTGATCCCCAGAACATAAAGGAGCCGGGTATGGTGGTGGCTCAGGTTATAATCTCCTCGCTGGGTGGATGGAGATACGCAGAGCTCTGGAGCTCATTGGCCAGCCCGACTAGTCCACCAGAGCTCCAGGCCAGTGAAAGATCAGGTGTCAAAAACAATTACAAAAAAAAAAAAAACAAAAACAAGCTGAAGGACCCCTAATGATTGAAACCTGAAGTTGTCACGAGCCTCTATGTTGTTGCAGGCACAAATGCACCAGCACAACCAGACACGACACTCATTGTGGCTTTACTTATAATTCCCTGGCATGAGAAACAACCGAAACAACCCTGGAATATGTGTCTGACAAAAGCAGCAGTGTATCTAACGCCATGGACTGCTTTTCATTGATGAGACCAAGTGACCCAGTGAGATGCGGCAACCTGCATGGACATCAGCCAATTCTTTTTAAAGCCGGGATTCACATATTAAATGCTGTGTGATTTCTTCTCCACAGCATTCTAAGGACAGCAAAACGGAACATGTGCAGAACAAATCCGAGGTGCTACGGAGGGAAACAGAGGTGTCCCCTTAGCAGGGGTAGCGTGAAAGATCTCATGGTAACAAAATGGCGCTGTACCTACATCCCTATTGTTTGTAGGGATGTTTACATGTACTAGAACTACACAGAACAATGTTATGCAGGCACAAAACAATGCAGGTACATGTAAAGAAAAAAAAAAACTAGAGAATGGTGATATGCAATACATCATGGTAGAGTTCTTGCCCAATATGCATGAAGCCCAGGGTTCAAGTTTCAACACTACACAAAAACACACACAGAGTAGGGTGGTCTGAATCTGAGACAAAGCCCTCCATAGGTATGAACATTTGGTGCCCAGCTCATGGTGCTATTTGCAGAACTTTTGAAACAGGATGCATGGCTAGCAGAGGTGTGTTACCAGGCATAGGATTCTGCGTTTGATAGCCCAGCTCTACTCCTGGCTCAAGGTTTTTGCTTTTGACCCACCAGGACATGAGGTGGGTCATCACACACTGAAGACACGGCTTTGAGCTCTGCTTGCCTCTAACATCAGTAATGATCCTTTTCACTTATGTAAATGTGGAGTCATAATAATAAACTGGGTAAGCCAGGTGCAGTGGTGCCTGCGTGTAATCCCAGCTCTCTATGAGTTCGAGGCCGGCCTGGTCTAGAACTTGGCTATGCAGGACACCTGAGGCTACACAAAAAAAAAAACCCTGTATCAGAAGGAGGAGGAGGAGGAGGAGGAGGAGGAGGAGGAGGAGGAGGAGGAGGAGGAGGAGGAGGAGGAGAAGCTGGTTGTATTTGACTCTGTCCTCTTCAATGAAGATGTAGAGCCATAGCCCCAGAGGGCAGGGTACAGTAGCCTTAGTCTCTTAGCATGTGTTCACAGACCGTGAGGACCACTTTACCCAAAGTAGTACCACATGCTTTGTTTTGCTAATAAAAAGGATCCAGCCTCACCTGTTCTCAGGTGCCAACTCTGCCTTCTTGCAGGCAGACAAAATCTGTTTTTTTTTTTTAGTTTATTTATTTTATGTATATGAGTGTTCTGTCTGCATTTACACCTGCCAGAAGAGGGGATCAGTTCACATTATAGATGGTTTTGAGCCACCATGTGGGTGCTGGGAATTGAACTCATGACCTTTGGAAGAGCAGACAGTGCTCTTAACCACTGCGCCATCTCTCCAGCCCATACTCTATTCTTATTTTGATGGCCCCAGCCAGCACTCTGGCCTTGAGCACACCCTGGCACTCAGTTGGCCAGGAGTATATGTAGGGTGAGGAAAGCTGCCTACTGTTGCCATATGCTGTGAGGTCGCAAGAGTGTCTCCTCAGATGTGGTTTCAATAACAAATGACAAAATCAGATTACTGAACACCATAGGGCTCTCTCTGAGAAGACCATGAGATGTGGGGGCCTTAAGCCCACTTATCAAAATGCTTCTTTTTCACATTTCATTGCAGAGGAAACAGCAATAAATATTGAGCAAAAAGAGTTAATTTATATCGGAAGGATTTTATTCTGCTTAACAAAATAAGTTCTGCTGACCCCAGAGAATGCTTTATATTAAAATTCTCACCAACCCATAGGCACATTTCCTCAAAGGCCAGAAGTAGACAATGTAATGATTCTTTTTTTTTACTCAGTAAAAATTAACTTAAGCCACGGTGGTGGTGGCACACACCTTTAATCCCAGAACTCGAGGGACAGAGTCAGGTGAATCTCTATGAATTGAAAGCCATGCTGGTCTACAGATCGAGTTCCAGGACAGCCAGGACTATATAGTGAGACTTTGTCTTGAATGAATGAATAAATGAATCTATAAATGAAGAAAGAGAGAGAGAGAGAGAGAGAGAGAGAGAGAGAGAGAAGGAAGGAAGGAAGGAAGGAAGGAAGGAAGGAAGGAAGGAAGGGAGACAGTTGAAATTGATGATAGCAAAATTACAGTGTTAGGACTAGCTAAGACCTGTCAGGAAGTGTCCACAAAGAAGCTCCTGTTGTCCCTCCACTCCCTGTGTCAACCAGTTGGCCTCAAACATACAGCGGTTGTCCTGCCTCAGCCTCCTGAATGCTGGGATTGGAGATGTGAGCCCCCATGCCCAGCAGAGCTGATTTTTTTTTCTATACTGAATTTTTATTAAAAAGTACTCTATTTTGTTGTTTGGTTATTTGAGGAATACGGGAGTGTTTGTGTGAGATCATGTATATTGCTCTTTAGTCCAGGCTGACCTAGAGCTCCTTATGTAGTCCAGGCTGTTATCAGACTCACAGAAATCCTTCCAAGTGCCAGGATGACCTGTAAGGAATTTTTCATAAATAAAAAATCCCCGGGAATTGGTGGCATATGCCTGTTATCCCAGCACTCAGGGAGGCAGAGGCAGGCAGAACTCTGTGAGCTTGAGGCCAGCCTGTTCTACAGAGTTCCAAGACAGCCAGGGCTGCAAAGAGACAACCCTGTCTCGAAAACAAAACAATACAAATGAGTAAAAAATTCCATACTGAGAATACAGTTTCTCATGTCCCCTCATATCCCCAGTTGAGGGTGGAACTCATTGTCTCACACATGCTAAGCATGTGAGTCATGCTCTCAGCCCAATCGTTTTGTTTTGTATTGAATACAAACAATTATCAATTTTGAAAGGCTTACCTGGCCTTTCTAAATCCCAGGGCTGAGACGAGCACAATCCCAGTTTCTAATTCTAGGCTACTGTTCTAAGGACCTCTTCCATATCACACGATGAGGAAGCCCAGCAAAGCCTCCCGAAACGTTGCTACCCTCCTTCCAAATCATGGCAGTGTCAACACAGAAAAATGCAGCTCTCGCCCTAAACGGAAGAAGAGATAGTTTACTCTGGGGCCCATGTTGAGTTTCTGTGACTCAGGAGCACAAATTTAAGCTACTCTAAATTCCATGCTCCCTGCGGAAGCAGTCTCCTGACAGTTTACAGTTTTACAGAACAAAGACAGTCCTAAGCCAGGAACTGTAAAGTACGTTGGTGCAGACATCAGAGAGGTGGCTATTCCAAGAAGGGGGACGTTTCTTTATAGGCCTCATATGCTAGCTGAGGACGTGCTTGGCTTTTGAGTTAGTGGAAGCCAGCTAGTGGTCTGCTAAGTTAACAGATTCTAACATGGTTTCATCTACTCCTCACACGATGTTAGGTTACAACAGAAGGAGGCAAGGAATAAAATATTGGGGGACAAAGGCTGTCCCAAGATAGACAATTGCCATCTAGACCCGCAACATTGCAACGGCCCCACATCACGTCAGTCTTAATCAGTCAAGTGGTCTTTGTAGACATAGTTTCCTTCCAGGAATGAATTTCGTTGACAGCAGGAAGCTCCCTCCACCCTCCATGTTTATTTGTGAAGTTTCACTTGGTCTCTCCCACCAACTCAGTCTCTGCTGACACCTCTTTTGACACACCAGGTGTTCCAAGGCAAATTTTAGAAAGGCTTTCTTCTAAAGAAACTTAAAAATCTCTATTTCTATTCGCTCTCGGCAGCAATCAATTCTCTCAGTGAACATCTCCTTCTGAAAGAAGCCCCACACTGCTGGGTGGTCATGGTGTGTGAGGGCGCAGGAGCGGGGCCAGCATCTGGAGAGCAGGGGGGGTTCATGGCAGTGCCCCTCAGAAACTTCCCAGAAACAATCCTTTCATCCTCTTCAGTACAAATGTTGTTTGTTTGTGTACTGGGAGTTATTGAACCAAGCACCTCTGAGTACAGGGTGTTACAGTGCTGAACTACACTTCCAGCTGCCCTCCCTTTTGAAAGCTGACCCTGTCTAGCAGTTAAAATAAAGCTCATTCTTTTGTACCCAGTTCTCTCTCTATTCAAAGAGGAGAGCTGAATCAAGAGGCAAGATTTTTTTTTTTTTTTTTCTGAGACAGGGTCTCACGTAGCCCAGACTGGCCTCAAGTTGCTCTGTAGCCAAGGATGGCGTGCTGGGATTACAGGTGCTGCACCAGCATGCCTGGCTTTTGTAACTCTAAGGACCAGATACAAGCCACCTCACTGTGTCAGCTGAGCCACAATCCCCTGGCCCAAGAGCCCTCTTTACCTCACTCTATATCTTACTCCCTCTTTACCAAGGTCTTTAAACTGGGGTTGAGGATTCCCGCAGAATCTATAAACAGAATTCAGGGTGTTAGTGAATTTTGGGAAGCGAAAAAAAATCGCATCATGTCTTTATTACCTCTACCTGAAACGCAATATTTCTCCAGGCCCTGCCCTGCCTCTGCCCACCTTTACCTCCTCATCTATGGGTTTACACTGGCATATGGCCCTTCAGCTATTAATGCAGACACAGAGTGTTAGCAGGGCTTACAGATTTCACCAGGAGAAATCGGAGCTGTCAATTCCTGTGGCTTGTGGGTATCTCAAAATATCATATTCTCTAGTCACTACTTTGTGTCATATTTTCATAGACCCACTGCTACATCTCATAAGCCAATAACAAACACTTGTTTTTATAAAGTGATGATTCTCAGCCTTCCTAATGCTGCAACCCGTTAAAATAGTTCCTCATGTTGTGGTGACCTTAAAGTTATTTTTGTTGTTACTTCATAACTGTAATTTTGCTACTGTTATGGATGGTAATGTAAATATCTGTGTTTTACCATAGTGTTAGGTGACCCTGTAAAAGGTTTTTCTCCAATCCCCAAAGGGGTTGTGACCCATAGGTTGGGCACCACTGCTGTAAGGCAGTGTTGTTTTTAGTGGTCATTAGCTTTCAACAGAGTTTGCTTTCTTTGGACCCTTGGGGTTTTTTTTTTTTATGTCTTTATTGTAATATATATATATATATATTCCACCTATTTGAAGTCAGCTGAGCCTGGAGGTACATGCAAGTACTACCAGCACCTCAGGTGCAGAATCAGAAGGATTGCTGCAAGATGAAACCAGCCTGAACTATGTGGCAAGTTCCAGGCCAGCCAGGGATACAGTGTGACACTCTGCCAACACCGTTCAGTCTTCCCCAAAGGGTAGAATTCAGTGGCTTTGCTATTTTCACAGAATTAGGTAATTATCCCTATAATCTTAATTTGGAAGATTTTTTATCACTACAAAATAAAACTATACACTCTCGGCTACTTGAGAGTCCTCTCTACTCTTTGGAACTTTAACTCCCTTTGCTGCCAAGTAATAATCTACGGTGCGTTTTATCTATCCTGTTTTATCTATCTATGCTGGCAGACAGTTTGAGACTTCCTACTTTTTAGCTATTCGAACGCACATCCTGTGTGCTCGGCCTCTCTGCCTGGGAGTCTCACCAGCTCTGCACACTCTCCCAGTGGTTTTCCCATCATGTCTCCACTGCCTTGGTCACTCTGCCTCCCCCCAGAGACCCTGTTGTTTACGCAGTCGGTCAGCTGTGCTCTTGCCACTCACCCCAGCCGCTAGGCCTGCACCGGCTCCTCCGTCTTAACCCACCCCATCAATGCTAAAGAGCCAGCAACGAGTGCAAGAAAGACTGCTACACCAGAGGTCAGCACAGAACCCAGAGGGCGAGCCAAAGACCCTGCTTAAATAGTGAGAGGGGGGGTATAGCTAGGGAGTTTGCGCCAATCATGGCACCGTCTTTCATGCAAATGAAGGATTGTGTTTGCACCAGTCACAGACTACCCCCAAGGGAAATGATCAGGCTTTTGCTTGAGTGAAAAGCGCCACAGGGTCATGTGAAGTTCACCCATGCAGGCTTGTTTTGCTTAGAGGGCAGCTTGCAGTAGCTGGTGTGGGCTTTGTGGAGGGGTTATGACTGGAGTGTGTGTTCAGCTGTGGCTGTAGAGTCCTCCTGCCGCTGAAGCACACTCCAAGCAATTGTAAAATGTCTAAGATATCTGGGCTGCCATGAGTGTGGTGCTGGGTCAACAGTTTCACACTGGAAGATGGTAGAGATAAGAGAAGGGCCCATAAATACCATCCCTTGATGGTTTTAATCATTCATAGAAAGCATTCAATGAGTACTTAGGGGGCTGGGCAGATGACTCTCATTGAAGCGCTTGGTGTGCAAGCACAGGAACCTTCGTTTAGATTCCCAGCATCCGTGTACAAGTTGGCACAGTGACATGTACCTTTAATTCTAAGCCCTGAGGATCCCCAGCACTCACTGGCCCACCAGTCTAGCTGAGCCTGTGAGCTCCAGATCCAATCTCAAAAAACAAGGTGGAATGACTGAAGAATATACCCAACCTCTACAGAAATTGTGGTATTTTTATACAATGGAATACTACTCAGCAATCAAAAAGGAGGAAATCATGAAATTTGCAGGCAAATGATGGGATCTAGAAAAGATCATTCTGAGTGAAATGTCCCAGAAGGAGAAAGACAAACATGGGATATACTCACTTATATAGACCTATAAGATATGATAAACATAATGAAATCTATACACCTAAAAAAGATAATCAATTGAGCGGACATGGGGTAAGATGATCAATCCTCATTTAGAAAGACAGATGGGATGTGCATTGAATGTATGACAGGAGTCTACTGAGCGCATCTGAAAGACTCTAACTAGCAGTGTTTTCAAAGCAAAGACTCATGACCAAACCTTTGGCAGAGTACAGGGAATCATAAGAAAGAAGGGGAGTTAGTCTGATGGGGAAAGGATAGGAGCTCCACAAGGACCAAATATATCTGGGCACAGGGTCTTTTCTGAGACTGACATTCAACCAAGGATCATGTATGGATATAACCTAGAACCTCCACTCAGATATAGCCTGTGGTAGCTCAGTAACCAATTGCTTTCCCAAAGTGAGGGGAACAGGGACTATTTCTAACAGGAACTCAATGACTGGCTCTTTGGTCTCCCCACCCCCGAAGGGAGGAGCAGTCCTGTTAGGCCACAGAGGAGGGCTTTGCAGCCAGTCCTGAAGATACCTGATAAAACAGGATCAGATGAATGGGGAGGAGGTACCCCCCTATCAGTGCTTGGAAAGGGGCACGGTGGAGATGAGGGAGGGAGGGAGGGACTGGGAGGGAATGAGGGATGGGGACATGGCTGGGCTACAGAGTTAATAAAATGTAACTGATAAAAAAAAAAAAGAAAAAAAAAAAAGAAAAGCTACCTGCCGTTGGTACACAAATACAATATATATATATATATATATATATATATATATATATTAGTTTGCTCCCACTTGCTCTCACTGGGTATGTTCAATGTTCATCACAGTTCAGGTTATGTCTCATGCCTAGGTATAGATAGTCAAAAATAAATAAATAAACTCAATGGTACTTTTGTAAAAAAAAAAAAAAAAAAGAATATACCCAACCTCAACCTCTGGCCTCCACATGCATATATGTGAACATGTATATATAAAGACACACATACATACATCAATACATATATGTAAATTTATATCACATATACATAAGTAGGTACCTACCACACCCACACTCACACTAAGTGTGCTTACAATAAAGACTTTAACAGTGCCAACAACTGCCTACTTGACTCCTGTCTGAGTGGCCCAGGCTGAAGTAGATGCCCCTGTTCTGGCTCCTGATGAATAATGCTATTAAGAACATTGGTATAGGAAGTTGTTAGATATACTTGTTAATTTACCTAGTATTGAGTTTATACTTAGGAATAGACTTTCATGGTCGCATGGTAACTGTGTGTTTAAACATTTGAGAAACTGTATTCCAAATCAGGTGTGCCCTCTTCCATCACTGGAAGTGCATTTAAAGGTTGCAATTTCTCAATGTCCTCTCTAACTCTTGCTATTCTGTTTCTTTTTATTATTATTATTATTATTATAGCCGTCTTAGGAGGCATGAATTCAGTGTCTCATTGTGAGTTTTGTTTGCATTTTCTTAATGGATGTTTAACATTTTTTCGTGTTCTTAAAGGTGATATGTCTGTCTTCTTTGGAGAACTATCTACTCAAATCATTTGTCCATTCTTAAACTGGGTTATCTTTGTATTGTTGAATTATAAATATTCTTTATATGGTTTGGATTCAACGCCCTTGTTAGATGCATGATTTGCAAGTGTTCTCTCCCATTCTGTGGACTGCCCATTCACTTCCATGATGTTATTATTTATAACAGGCAAGTTCTAACATGGGACCAGGTATGACAGGACACAACTTTAATCCCAGCACTCGGGAGGCATAGGAGGGCACATTTCTCTCTGAGTTTAGGGTCAGCCTGATTTACATAGTGTGCTGGGTAGTGTTATGTCAGCTTGACCCAAGCTATGACCCTCATCTGAGAGGAGAAAACCTCAAGTGAGAAAATGACTTGGGCTTTTTGCAGACAGGCATGTAAGGCATTTTCTTAATTAGTGATTGATGGGGGAGAGTCCAGCCCTTTGTGGGTGGTGCCATCATGAGTTCTAGGCCAAAGACAACCATATAGTGAGATCTTATCTCAAAATAAAACAAATTAATTCGTAGGCCAAGGCGATGGCTCCATGGATAAGGGCACTTGCTTAAGAGTACCTGAGTTTAGCTTCTCCCAGCCCCATGGCCCAGGGTAGGTAGAAGAAAGACACCCAAGTACCCACTCCAACCTCGCACCTGTACAATGAGCAAATATGTGATGGAGAGATGAGAAAGATGGAGTACATGGTGTAGAGATGGAGAGAAAACAAAGCCGAGCAGTTCGTGCACTGTAGAGAAAGGTGGAACTGGAGACAGGGTCCAGTCTGACATCCATAGCTGTGTTGACGTCCATAGCTTGTGTTGCCACCAAAGACTATCTGGATGTCAGTGGTCTTGGCTGCTGCCTGAAACCATGTTGATGTCTGGGGGGCAGAGAGGGCATCATGTTGATGTGAGGGGCCGAACTGATTTGATTGGCCTGTGCTGCAACCTGAGGCCATGGTGACATCCTGATCAGGGCTGCTGCTGAAAGTCATGTCTGAATCTATCGTCCTGTCACAGCCAGGGTCTGTGTAGATGTCCGGGGGCCCTATTACCACCAGAGACCATGTGGATGTCCCTGGTCTGGTCCCTGAGGATATATTGATGTCTGATCACTGTGCTGAGCTGTTCTTGCACCTTGCTTGAACACCATAGAAAAGCTGGCTCTGGTGGCATTGGTGCGGGATAGGTAGGTGGCCCCATCTCTTGTCTGCTATGCAGTGTCATGGGCCTAGAAGAGATGCTCCTTTCTTGCTGCCCCAAAGATACTGAGAGCAGGAGAGCAGAGCCCTGCCCTTCAGACTGCAGCTCTTGGGAGAGTGGGCTCTGCATCTTGCTTGGGCAGCACAGTAGAACTGGCCCTGGTGTTGAAAGCAGGTGCAAGCCAGCCCAGAGGATGTGAAAGGTAGCGAGCTGGCCCAGATCTCGAAGGCTGCAGCGTCAGGTGAGCTAGCCAGGGCAGTCGGGTGAGCTGCTCAGACCCAGATCCAGGGCTTTGAGTTGGCCCACCCCAACACCTACCCCATCTATGAACTGCTAGAGAGCATGAACAGGCTGGAACTGCAGATCCAAAGGCACAAGATGTCCACAACATAGGTCAACAACAGGATATCTGAGAGGAGTCCCAGTAAGGACCCATTGTTGATGGTGTAGCAGAAGCTAGAGGCCTTGAACCAGACCAATGACTCACTGCAATGAACATTTGCAAGTAAAGACTTGTGGATAAAAGGGTAGACTGTGGGAAACACCATGAGACATTATAGCTTCCTTGACAAGATGTTTTTGGTTTTGCTTTATTAATGTTTTTCTATTTTTATTTTTAATTTTCTTTTGTGGGGATGTTGCAAAGGCAGAGGGTGGGTAGGAAAGGGCAGGGAGATGAGGAGGATTGGGGTGCATAAAGAGAACTTCACCAAGAATCAACAAAAAGTTAAAAGAAAATAAATAAATAATAAATTTATTCCGAGGAACCTGTAAGATTTTCCCGGCCGGCTGAGATGATCCATGACACAGAAAAGGAGAGCTCTTGCCCTAGATTCGGATACCCTCAATTTCTCTGGACCTCAATTTACTCTCTCGTAAAATGTATGAAAAAGATTGAGTCCAGCAGTCCCTCCCATTTCTGTGGTGATATTTACTGTGCAGACACTGAGTGGAGAGCAATGCTGCTTTATTAAATACCTCAAGTCTGTAAAACCAGCTGCTTGTATTTTTCCCCCCATAGGAAGCCATTGTCTGGCAGTCACAGGAAGACTAGGCCAGAGCTCAGAGAAGTATGCCAAGGGTAAAGGTGACACAATAGGGGAAGGAAACAGTCTCTTTAAAAGCCGTCAATTAACTTCAACAAGTTGCCAGCAGACTGGAAAGTTTGTTTTGTTTTGTTTTGGGGTAAAGGACAAATGCCAGCTTTTCAAAGATAAATAAAGTGGGCTAGATGACTGGGCCACAGACACCTGCAAATGAGAGAGGAGATTGTTAGGGTAATGTTAGCAATAGAAGAAAGCATGAGTTGTTGTCACCAGTCATCAAAAGGAACAAAAAGGAGAAAAACACAACCACAGCTCCACACTTGGCCTTGTAAAGGCACTTCCACAATGTTACTACTCTGTGTCATTTTCCCTTGTAAAGTAAATGTCATAGGGCTTGGTGGCACACTTGTGTAGCCCCAGCATCCAGGAGGCTAAAAAAAGAGAATTCTGAGTTCAAAGTCAGCCTGGCCTACAAACATAGCAAGACCCTTTCTAGGATGGGCGGTGGTAATGTCATAGTTAAATAAGGCTTGGCCGAGGCTTTTTAAAAATCAATTAAATGGGAGATAACTTGCATTTTCAAAAACTTTAGTTGCGAGTTCTAAAGCAATTGAATGCATTTTAACTCCTTCTGAAATCTATTTCCACATGGCACAAATATTGACGACACCAATAATTAGAATGCAAACTATACTTGCTCCCTGTCACACACTAAATATGAAGGGAGGTGGCACAAGCCTGTAATCCCAGGATGATCAGAGTTCAGGGCCATCCTGGGCAATGCGGCAAAGTCCTATCTAAATAATAAGTTAACACGGTTTTGTGGGCCACTGGAGTGTAGCCCGATGAATGAGCAGTGGGTTCGGTCCCCAGCAATATACACACAGCAAACAAAAACTCCCATGAGATATTTGCAGGAAGGTAGCTTGTTCTCCTGACATATGGAAACCAGCCACTCTGGTTTAGCATGCACAAACTATGCTAAATTCTCCACAAACTCCCCACGGAACATGTTGGCATCCGTTTAAATTAACAGATAATTAAATTATCAAGGGAAGGAGAAAATCCTTAGATGCTCCACTGTTAGGACTCCCATTTTTCTCCTTAGCACATCTCAGACTCCCCCCTTTCCAAGAGATACCACAATGTGGGGAAGAGGAGTGAGTGCAGGCCGTGAAGAAGCAGGATCAGGGCTCACAAACCCTGCTGGGCAGTTACTGGCCAGCTGAGAAGGGACTGTGTCAGGCAGACCCAGAAGGAAACTGAACTGCTCTTGAGGCAGCTGGGCTGGATGGCGGCCAGTCTCCACCTCCTCCCTGGGTCAGAGAGGAGCTCCGCACAGCTCTGTGAAGCCCCACACCATGAGACAAAAAGTGCTCACTGGACAGAGGGTCTGGTTTCACCTTTGTTAGTGAACAGATTGAACCAGGTTTCCATAGCAGGTCAAGGGACAGGGGACAGTGAGGACCACATGAGTACGTGCTGTGTGCTGCGTCAGAAACTTGCAGGATTGTTTGGAAAGACTGAAACTAAATAAAGACTTATTAGCATAAGACAAGCATTGTGAAATTTGGTCAAAGGGTTTTATGCAAGGATGCTCTTTAAAAAAAAAAAAAAGGCCTTCATAGCAATGGAGAAAGTAGAGAAAAATACAGCATTTTATTTAAGAGAGGAACTTATTATGCATAATTTTTCATGCCAACAATTGTTTTAGTTTTTGTTCTTTGTTTCTTTTTTGACACTAGACTCTGGGAATGGTCTCCTAAGTTTTGGACTTTTCCACAAAAGAAAAGTAAAATTCTTTTCACAAAACTAAAGTGTACTTAATTTTTTTTTTTTTTTAAGTAGTGAACCAACATTAGACAACTTAATCTTTTCCCCCTCCTTCTTTACTAGTCTTCCCCTTTAACTGGGCTTATCTTCAGACGTTCTAAGAGGAAAAGCTGACGTCTGATTCCTCGTTAGTTCCTTTTTTTGCTTTCGTAACAACTTTTCTCACATTTCCTCTCCAGTGCTAGTATTTTATTGTCCTGTGAAAACCCAGTTGCAAGCCAAATAGTATCAGATGAGAAAGTAAGTATGGAACTGAAACACAGACATTCGCATGCAGAAATGCTGCGCTTTTGCTCTCTGCACGTGGGGGGCCGAGGCTTTTCTGGAAGTATGCACTGAACTGTGGCATCACGGTGGTGACAGTGCACCTCTCCTGGGGACATACTCTTTCCTAAGCGCCTCCCTAGTGCACTGTGTCCTTCAGAGGAAAGAGCCCGGAGGACTGGCTCCAACTAGGAGCAGTGTTAGCCAGGCTGGCCTAAGACAACATGGCTGGGTGCACCATCCCAGTTTCCACTGTCTTGTTCATTGCAAGGAGACAAGGTCAGGACACAGGATGCAATTTACACAGAGAAGCATGGAGGGAGGCTGAAAACAGGGAGTGAATGTTGGGATCAGTAAGCAGGCATCTCTACAGCCAGCCCCAAGGGACCTGACAAACCGGTTATCAGGCATTTGTGAAGCCACCAAGAAGACCACCTGCTGATCACCTGGAACCACCTGCACATGCCCTGGGTCACCTAATAAGAGAACTCCTGGAGCCCCTCCTCTCTCTTTTCTCTCTGCGACCCCTCTTTCCCTTCCCCCTAATAAACCTCCCACGTGGAACCGGTCTCGTGGTGTGATTCGTGAACCCCGTCGTGTAACCTTCACAGACGCGTGTTTTCTAACAGTGAAGAGCTGGTGAGAGCTGAGTGGTGGAGAGGGTCAAGGGAAGAGTTTGAGCTGTGATGCCACAAAAAAGCCTGTGCCAGAGTGGCTTTTTGTTGTTGTTTTGTTTTTCAAGACCGGGGTTTCTCTGTGTAGCTCTGGATGTCTGTCCTGGAACTTGCTCTGCAGACCAGGCTGGTCTGATCTCCTAGACATCTGCCTACCTCTGCCTCTCTGAGAGCCAGGATCAAAGCCTTGTGCCACCATGCCCGGCCAGAGTGGCCTTTTTTGTTTACTGCTGAGAGGTTCAGCGTGGAGTAGCCTGCCATCACTCCAGGCCAAATGGAGCGAATCAACAGAGAGGATAGCTAGTTTTAGTCCCATTTCATCTCAACTCTATGTTTAATTCTTCCTTCCATAAGTAGTGTTTTTAAGCTCTGTCCGTCATAGCTCCAATTTATGCTGATTTGCTTGTTTGTTTATCCTTCTTCCTTTCCTCTCATCCCCCTCCTCTCAGAGATCTATAAAACCTAACACTTTGAAAAATTTCCCCCTCTTCATATACTCTGATCTACAAACCAGAACTTTTATTTCTTGTCTTTCTTTTTTGTTTATTGTTTGAGAGAGGGTCTCACGTATCCCAGGGTGGCCTTGAGGTTGCCATGTAGCTAAGGATGACGTTAAACTGATCCCCTTCTGCCTCTCAAGTGCAGGGGTTACAGCGTGTGCTACCACACCATTTCTTGTGCACTGGGGATCAAACTCAAGATTTTGTGCAGTCTAGGGAGACACTCTGTCAACTGAGCCACAGCTCCAGCCCCAAACCAGGACTTGTATTGGCTTGCGTATCTCAGGGTTCTAGTCAACTGCGCAAAACTGGCGACAGTGACGATGATGGTGCTGATGATAAGCCCAAAGGTGGAAGGAGGAATGTGACTTGGAGTCACAGCTTCATCTGGAAAGATCTTTTCCAGCCAATTGAGAAGCACCCTTGCAGCTGTGCTACTAGCTCTACTAGGTGGAGAAAAGCAAAACCACAGGGCATCTCTACCTTCAAGCTCAGTCTGCTGCTTGTATTACCCACCTCCTGGTGAAATTCAAATGAAAACAATGGCTGCCACCGGTCAGATTTCCAAGGGCACTTTGAAAACCCAGGGCAGGTTTGTTTTCCTGGCTCAGCTGCTTCGGAGAGGTCCCCACTTAGAGCCATGTACAGTCATTTTATATCTACCGCTACACATTCTTGTTCGCTGCATGAAATCTTGCCAATGAGTTGGTTTTTTTTTTTTTTAATACTTTTTGAAATTAACCACACCCCAAACAGCAGAACAGCCCTGTGTATACAAACGCTCTGGAAAGGCCCAAGTCAGGTACTGGGTGTCGGCACAGGACAAACCACATGCTCTGCCTTGGCAGCCCTGTCCTCACCTGCAAGCTTCCCACACACACTCCCTTCCAAAATGCTGCTCCTCTCATGCTGACAGTTGGCTGAGCTACCGTGAGGGGAAGCGTTGGTACTATAGAAACTCAGCTTTTCCATTAAAACTTGATTTAGTCTTTCAACCAAATTCACATTGGGGGTCCTACTTTTTCTTAAATATCTTGGGCACTCAAGAGTTAACGGGTAGGGAAGCTGGTGGAGTCTGGGGCTGCCATCCAAGGCCAGCTGAACAGGCAGCAGGAAGGGTTTGGTTCTGGCGAGGCTACAGACAGGCCATCTGGATGCTGGAAGGACCCAGAATGCCAGCAGCAACTTTTCTTTTCAGTGTTAGGCTTCATCAAGTCTGGCCTGGAAAGTCTTAGGTTTAAGATGCAAACTGGGATTCTTCTTGCAACAGAAATGTGGTATTTTGGATTTTATGTAAAACAAACATCTACTACATATATTCTTTGGCAAAAAAAAAAAGGTCACGGGGACAGTATATATCCAAATAAACATATTTAGAGAAATGAGGCTTGGGCTCAGCGGAAGACAAAGCCCTGGTTTGATTCCAACATATATATATATACATATACATATATATACATATATATGTGTGTGTGTTCATATATATGTGTGTGTATATACCTATTCATATATATGAAAGAAAGCAGATTTTCTAAATTTAAAGATATAGAGAGACTCTTAATGAGTTTCATTATTTTTGCTAGAAATCTAGATAGATCATTTTGAAGGAAAAGTTGCTTTTTATTTCCTATAGTGTACCCCTATGCCAGTCTTCTTTAGACTTATTTTTCCTATAGGCAACTTGAAAGGAAATTGTTATTTACATTTATAATTAATTGCATTAGGCGTACCATTAGTATGGGTCAGTTGAAATTCCTTTCATAGGAATTCCCGTGTGTGTGTGTGTGTGTGTGTGTGTGTGTTAGTAAAATTGAAAAACAAAAAAGCCTGGAGGGAAATTGTAGCAATTTCCTACTCTCTATCACTTTCTAACACACTCTAGAAGCCACCCACCTCAAGATACCATCTGCTCTCCGTGGGCTATAGCACTGTTTGGTTTACATGTGTAATTCTTAACAATGAGAGGAAGAAGTGAATGCAAGTGCTACTGGACAGACGGAAGCACAATATTGTCTTTCAGGGAATTCTTACCTTACCCAAGAGAAAACAGCTTGTGTCTCTCAGAGCAAACTAGATGGAGTGAGGGAAGACCTGGTAATTTTTGTGGGTTTTCCCCCTGTCCATGGCATTAATTGCCACCTAGCAGCAGAGAAGGGAATTTCACACTTAGCTAGGGACTGAAAGTCTAGGAAAACATTTCAAAAGGGCCCGTAGCTTTTATTGTGAACAATACCTGAGACTCCATTGGCCTACTTTGGGACTGACTTTTTCTTTCTCATTAAGGAAAGAAAATAGAACAGAGCGGATTAATATGTCTGGATTATTTATAAAAAATATTCTTTACATTATGAAATGTCCATTCTTCTGTTACCTTTGCCACCTCAGCAACAGACCAAAGGGAAAGGAACCCTGGAACCATCTCCAACAATAAAAGAAAATAAAAATAGAATAAAAAGTAAAAGAAAATAGAAAAAAGAAGAAAAAGAAAATAAAAACTGTGGCCAATAAGGAAAGAAATACTTGTTTTTAGTACAGAGAGCACTTTCTCAAATAACCTCAGAATACATTCCTATTTTTAAAAACTACAGCAGAATACTATTCTGCTAGGACAGTAAGAGGAAATTTATGTAGACAAAAATAGAACACACTTATAAAGGATAAAATAATTTCTAAATGAAACTATTATTCAATCTGGGCTGTGGTGGAGCACACCTTTAATAACAGAACTCTGCCCCAGAACTCAGGAGGCAGAAGCAGGAGGATCTCTGTGAGTTCGAGGCTAGCCTTGTCTACACAGCAAGCTCTATTGAGAGACCAAAAGATTAAAAATTAGCAGCTATTATTTAAGGCCTGAACTAGGTGGGTGGAGAAGTCCAGGAATGCCCTGAGGGGAAGAACCAATTTACTGCATTCTTTCCCCACCCACTAGAGATACAGTTGCTAGGAAACTGGCCCATCCCCTTAGGGAGGGACACCAGGTCATTAATTGTCTGGGGACCTTCCTATAGCCAATCAATTCAAAATGTAGCATTTTGACCAATAGATGCTTGCCAGGCAGGAATCTCCCCTGCCTTGGGCATGCTGGGAGGGACCAGAATCTTTAAATCACCCAACTAAACTGAGTACAGCTCTTGGCTCTCACTGCTTCAGGGGGGGGATGGGGGACATGGGGAGAATGGGGGGGGGGAGTGTGAGACCAAGCTGCAGCTTGTAATGATTTATAATAAAAAGAACCTGTATTTATAGCAGAGTCTGTTTATTCCTGGTCTTTTGGAGTTCGTGAACTGGGCAGAACACTAGGACAGCCAGGGCTACATAGAGATACTTTGTCTTAAAAACAAAACAAAACAAAAAAAAAAGAAATCTCAGTTTATATTTCTGCACTCGTGTGCAGGCATGGCTTATGCATGTGAGGGCAGAGGCCCATGTTCCTCCAGTGCTCATGGAGGTCGGAGAACAACCTCAGGAGCTGGTCCTCACATGCTACCTTTTCTTGAGGCTAGGTTTTGTGTTGTTGTTCATTGCTGCATACGCCAGGCTGGCTGGACCTAGAACAGAGTCCTGTCTTTGTCTCCCATTTTACCTAAGGTGGGCAAGGGTTAAGTGTGCACACTGCCACTGAGCCGCGCCCCCAGCCCCAGGTGTCTACCCGTCAAACCCTCCAGCCATGGCGGCCTTGGGTCCGTCACCCATCAAAGGCTTGAAGGGGGCAACTATAGTGTTGTGCTTCACCAACCTTGGCAACTAGGCAAAATAAGTCAAGTTGGCAAAGAGGATAAGTCAAAGTTAAATATTTAGGGGCCGGGCATGGTGGTGCATGCCTTTACCCAACACTCAGAAGACGGAGGCAGGTGCATCTCTATGACTTTGAGGCTAGCCTGGCTTACACAGCAAGATGCAGGTCAGCCAAGGTTACATACTGAGACCCTATCAATAATAATAATAATAATAATAATAATAGGAGGAGGAGGAAGAAAAAGCTAGTTTTTTGTTTAGTTTTGCTACAAGGGTTATTTGAGAAATGAGAGTGGAGGACACAGCTCACCATGCCCTTCTAGTCTGCTGCTCTTGAGCTAGCTAAACAGGAAGCATTGTCTCAATAGGTGTGGTCACCACAGCAACAGCAGCTTTGGGAAGATAAGTGGATTCTCAAAGCAGTGGTGATGATAGCTAGCACTTGTGGAGTGCTTATCACACGCCCAGCCCAGCAGTAACCTGAGCACTTTACATGAGAAATTCCCCCAGCTGTCACAACGGTCAGAGGAACCACTGTCAATCCATGCCCCCCACCCGTTTGTATATGTTCACTATTCACGCTCATAGCTGTGGTGGTTTGGATGAGAAATGCGCCCTCCAGGCACGTATCTAAACACTTGCTCCTGGTTGGTGGTATTTGGGGGGTAGAGCCTTGTTGGAAGAAGCAAGTCACTGGAGACGGGCGTTGGGCCAGTGCACTTTCTGGTTTTTGCATGTGGTTGGAGACGTGATCTCTCAGCTTCGTGCTCTGGCCACTATATACTCTCTGTCTCTCTCTGGACTGAAAACCAGAATAAACTCTTTTGTGAGTTGCTCCTGGTCATGGTATTTTATTACAGCAACAGAAAAATAACCAACACACGTAAGGGTATTTTCATACAAGTGTATAATGTATTTTGGGCATATTCACCTATACCCCAGACATAACTTTTTCTTCTCTCTTATTACCATTATTCCCCCACTAGACAATTTTGCTTCTACTTGCATGCCACAGATACATATGATTTCATCTGTATAAAACCCGAGAACCACAAAGGAGAGAAAACACAATATTTATCTTTCCGATGCCACTTAACCTAATTTGCCTAATGTGATTATCTCCACCTGTACCCATTTCCCTGTCAATGACATAACTGCAACTCTTCCTTGAGGATGAAAAGGTTCCATCGTGTGTGTAGGTCACATCTTAGCATGCCTGTACTGTTGCACACCTAGGTTGTGTTCCTAATTTAAGCACTGTGCATAGAGCTACAGCACACATTGATAGACAAGTGGCTCTATATGTTGACTTGAATACTTTGGGTAAATACCTAAGAATGGACAAGCCGGCTCATACGATAGATCGATTTTTAGGTTTGTTTGTTTTTTTCAAAATAGTATGTTCAGTGCTATAGTGGTATAGTAGTGGGCATAACTGCCTTCCAAAATAGCACTTTTTTTGATTTTTTGGGAATTTCACATCATAATTCTGATCTCACTTCCCAGCTCTTCTTTGTCCTCCCGCCTCTGCCTGCCCTTGTGATCCCTCCTTCCCCGCAATAAAATAAATAATAAAAATGAAATAAAACAAGCTCAGTTTGTGTTGTCCACATCCTCACTGGAGCATGGTCAAACTCCCAGTGGCCAGCGTCCTAAAGAAAACTGAGTCATTCTCTTTCTACACCCCGGCCAGAAGCCATCAATTCTGGAGAGGGACACTTCAGCACCCCTACCACAATTGTCAGAGTTCTCCTCAATAGCTTCCTGTGTAGGCTGTTATTTTTTTTTAAGAGGGGAAGGAGGTTGTCACAGCGGTCCTCCATGTCCGTCTTTCTCAACTGTGTGACTGCAGTCATCAATATCATTGTCAAAGTAGCCTCCTTCCTCTTAGTCAGTGGGTACACAGATGATGGGCTTTCACAGGATTATTGCCAACAGCGCAGGCCATAGTAGGGCTGCAGACCCAGACACGGCCCTCAGTGGCAGCACGGACCATGGTGGTGATTCAAAGAGGACCAGTCCAGAAAGTGAACTGTTTCTCATTTCGAGGATCTGTCATTGCCCAGAGCTAAGGGATCCTGGTCAGGGGCATGTTGGGGGTTGGAGGCAGGGGTAGCTGAATTGTGTCTGCCTAAACTCCAGGCCTGCCCAGCTTTTGCAATGGCTCGCCCCCAGGCCAATGTGTAGGGTTTTCCTGTTTTCTTTGTTTGTTTAGAATCACCATTCTGCTGGGTGGAGCAGCACACACCTTTGATCCCAGCAGGGTGGAAGTAGAGGCAGGGGATCTCTGTTGAGTTCAAGTCTAGGTTATTCTACAGGAGAGACCGAGTAAAAACCTGTCTCAAAACAAAACAAAACAAACAAACAAAAAGCAAACACAGACAAAAGAAAAAGAAGCAAGCATAGCCTGGCACAGCGGGACATGCTTGTAATTCCAGCACTCAAGGAAAGAGAGGCAGGCGGATCTCTGTGAGTTTCAGGCCAGCCTGGTCTACAACTCCAGGAAAACCAAGGCTACAGAGAAACCCTGTCTCGGGGGTGAGAAGCAACCCTAAATAACAAATTTTATTAAAAAACTAACCACCATTCTGCTTTCCACATTGACTGAACTAAATTTTCGACAGTAGTATATAAGGGTTCTCTTTTGTTTACATCATTTCCACCATTTGTTTGTTTAAATTTTATTTATGTATTTTGGGTTTCTTGAGACAGTCTCTCTATTATGTAGCTCTCTGTCCTGGAACTTGCTTTGTAGACCAAGCTGGTCTCAAACTCACAGAGATCCACCTGCCTCTACCTCCCAAGTGCGGGGATTAAAGGTATGCACTACCATACCTAGCCATAGTCTTAATGACTGCTATCCCAATTGGGGTGACAGGGAATCCCAACGTGATTTTAATTTGCACTTCCATAAGGGTAAGATTGAATATGTATTTGTGTTTATTAGTCATTGGTGCTTCACTTTTTGAGGTATATTCATTTTATTAGCTCATTTATTTGTGTTTTATTACTTTTGACTTCTGTGTATGCTCTAGATATTGAACCCGCCAGATCAAAGATTTTTCTCCCATTCTGTAGGTTGTCCCTTCATTTGTTTTCTTCCTGTGCAGAAGCTTTTTAATTTTGTGGGATCCCATTTGTCAAGGGTTGATACTATTTTCGGAGAAACTGAATCTTTGCCTACTCCCGTGTCTTGAGGTGTTTTTCTTACCCTTTTCTCTAATCACTTTGGAGTTTCAGGGTTTACATTGTCTTTGACCTATGTGGAGTTTATTTTAAGGGCAACATTAGGGATCAGATTTTCAGACCTGCTCATGCTAGGCACACATTCTACCACTAAGCTTCAATCTTCAAAAATTATCTTCTAACATGTTTCAACAACACAAAATGAAGGCTCAGAGAGGCCAAATACATTACAAATGACTCCAAAGCTTAAAAGCAGCTAAACTCGAATACAAACTTAGACCTACCATAATCAACCACAACCTGGGAGTGCCCCAGCACATACTCCGTGTAACTCTTTTCTACTCTCACTCCAGTCCATGAAAATGAACCCCCACTTTTGGGTTCCCAGCTGTGATGCTGAACACTGCCAACTTGACAGGATCAAGAATTGTCCAGGAGACAAGCCCCTGATCATGCCCATGGGGATTATCTAGATTAACTAAGGTGGGAATGCTTACTCTAAAATGGCCATCCCACGGGCTGGGGTCCTTCCTAGGCTGCATTGGAAGAATAAAGTGAGGCGAGCACAAATATCCACCCTCTTTGCTTCTTGGCTATGAGTGCCCTGTGACCAACCGGCTGCCTCAAGCTTCTGCTTTCACGAGTTCCCCACCATGAGGGACTGCACCCTCCCACTGTGAGCCAAGATAAACCCTCCCTTCCTTAGTGCATTTGTCAGGGGTTTTGTTGTAGAAACAGGAAGTTAACTAATCCACCAGCCTAGACCTCCGCACACACGCCCGCCATTTATTTCAGCCCTGTACTTGGGTATCTGACATCCCGAACTTGACATTTCTAGAAGTATGACATAAACTCCACTTTAATAGAATGTTTTCACGTGAAAAAGAGGATCGTATGCCTCCTGCCCCCTGGTGAAAATCTAAAATAATGTATATGGGTCCAGGGTTGTAGGCATTGGTTGAGATGCCTCTAAAGGCCAGGAGAGGGTACTGGATTCCTTGAAACTGAAGCTATAGGCTGTTGGGTACTAGGAGCAGAACCCACGTCCTCTACAAGAGCAGCAAGTACCTTAACCAGTAAGCCAACTCTTTAGGCCCTAGAAATTACCCTTACCTGCTTCTAAAAAGTCTGGCATTGCTTACTGAAGGCTTTTAAGAAACAGTAAGCTAGGGCTGGAGAGATGGCTGAGAGGTTAAGAGCACTGGCTGTTCTTCCAAAGGTACTGAGTTCAATTCCCAGCAACCACGTGGTAGCTCACAACTATCTATAATGAGATCCCTGATGTACAGGCATACACACAAGCAGAATTCTGTATAATAAGAAAAGAAAGAGTACTCTGCTGAATTGGCTATCCCACAACATTTTTTCAAGATTTATTTACTAAGTATAGAGTGTTCTGCCTGCATGTACACCCGCATGCCGGAAGAGGGCACTAGATCTCACTATAGATGGCTGTGAGCTACCATGTGGTTGCTGGAAATTGAACTCAGAACCTCTGGAAGACCAGCTAGTGCTCTGATCTCTGAGCCATCTCTCCAGCCCGCTACAACATTTTTGATCAACTTTTCAGCTCCAGCTAAAGATCAAGAGACATGATTATTAGCCAAATCCTTGTATTTAGTGTTGGGGTTGTGGGAAGCAAAAGGAAGCTGAGGCATCTATCTGTATCAGCTAAGTCTGTCTTCTTCTGTGTTGTTGTGTGTGTGTGTGTGCACACATACACACGTGTGGAAGTCAATGACACTGCAGGAGCCAGTTCTCTCTTTCCACCAACTTAGTCCTAAGGACCAAACTCAAGTTGTTTCTTCACATGCTGAATCCTCTTGCCAGTTACTGCTGACTCTTCTAACTACATTTCACTGGGCACCGAGTTTGTGTGACACCTTCAGCATATGTGCAGTGGGAAACATGACATGGTTCTTGCTTCCAGGGGTTTAAGGCTTAATAGAGAGAGACAATATATAAACAAGCAAGTGAAATTAAGTATTTTGTGAGTGGTAGAATGGCACTCTGTCTCGATTTTGGCTGAGGCTCCAAGTAAGTAAAATGCCAACTATTCCACCATCAAATGGAAAACCACCGCAAGCAGAAATCCTCAGTACCTTTTGCAACTCTTTACTATAGCTACTCACGCCTAAGTTAGTGGAGAAAATGTGAGTTTAGAAAAAGTTTAAGGCAACTTTGATGCGTTGTAAGTAAACAGCTTGTTCCTCTGCTCTTCCTAGGGAAAGAAACTTCAAGGATTTAGTGTAATTTTGCTATATAACCATAGAGTCAGGGGCCAGTGGTCCAGTGCCTGGCTTACACTGCGGGATTCATCCGGTCAGTACTCATACATAGCTTTACCATGTACAGCCACTGTTCTAGATACACACACACACACATACAGAGAGAGAGAGAGAGAGAGAGGAAGGAGAGAGAGAGAGAGAGCAGTGAACAGAATAGACAAAAACTCTGAACCTTCCTGGAGCCAACGAGCTAGTGGGAATTTTGCTGATGCACTGAAAATGAGTTTGGGGTTTGGTCAAAGTCCACAGTTACTGAGGTCTGAGGCAAAGTATTCCTCTGAGAGTGCTTCTTTGGATCAGAATGTGCTACTGAAAAGGATCATATCGAAGGATTAAAAAAAAAGTTCCATACAAAGAAGCTGGCCATGTACCCGAACACACTAGCAATTAACAATGAGCTGACAGCCAGACCCAAGTTTACCCAAGTGTGAAAGATTACCAGTATGCCCTCAGTGGCGCAAAAGGAGTTTGCATAGATCCCAAGAAGTAAGAAGAGTTAACTGTAAACACCCGGCCGCCAAGAACCAACCTTTAGTCGCAGAACTGAAGCAGCTGACTTAAAACTTCTCTTCTCCCCTAGAAGACAGCCTAGTTGGCAGGAAGAGACTGCCAAGGGGAAAATCTAGGCAGAGCTATAGGGCCCATTTCCCCGTTTGCTCAAGCTGGGAAAGACAAGAAACTTCTCCTTTAATATTTTCATTATCATACTGAATGTGTTAAATTACTGATTTCAGGTTAGTAATCAACCAGTTGGTTTTAGTTAGTTTGTTGGCTTTTTCTTTTTAACTTGATAGACCAAAAAATGTCCTGAGGTTTCTAACATATTTCCTTTGAAAGTACAGAAGAATTAAGTCCACACTGGGTTTATTTTCACCATGCAGAGGGAACCAACTTAACTTGCGTGTGGCACCAACTCCATCTCATTTCTTCAGCATAGAGTTACACAGATCACCACAGAAATCTGCAAGTCCACAGGAAAAAATTTCAACTTTGCTTTTATCTAGAAATTACTCTCATACGGTTCTTAAAAAGCCATTGGCTGGAAAGACAGCTCAGCAGCTACAAACACTGGCTGTTTTCCCAGAGGCCCCAGGCGGCATCCCCAGCACCTACATGGCAGCTTATAACCCTTTGTTAACTCCAGTCTCAAGGGATCTGAAGCCCTCTTCTGGCCTTCACTAGCACTATATGCACATGGTACAAAGACATACATGCAGGCAAAATACCCACACATAAAAAGTAAATAAAAATAAATAAGTTGTTTGAATAAAACTTAAAGCCCTGGCATTGCTTGCTAACGACTTTAAAACAATACGGTTTGCTGAGCAGGTGTTCCTACAACCTATCTTCATTGATCGAATTTTCAGCATCATTAGCCAAATCTTCAAAAACCGGTGCTGAAAAGCTAAAACTCTAACATGTGCTTGAGGATCTTACGGACAGAGACAGAGACAGGCAGAAAGAGAGGAAGAACCAAAACTACACGCCTCTTCTGTTGGCCTATGAATAGAGCTTTGGGAATAAAGAAGGCATATCATATTATTTGCTGTGAAGACAAAACTCAAAAGGACATTTGCTGAGAAGATAAAGATCAAAAGGGCACTTTAGAAATGATAGCCCCATGGCTTTTCATTAACTTAATCAAGATTTAGTGAACACCATATGCTACCCCAGGCTTTGTTCCAGATGCTACGAATGCTTCAGTGAAAAACTTAAAAGTGAGCCGGTTGTGGTGGCACACACTTTTAATCCTAGCACTCTGGAGGCAGAGGCAGCTGAATTTCTGCGTTAGAGGCCAGCCTGGTCTACATAGTAAGTTCCAGGCCAGAGAAAGCTAAATAATAAGATCTTGTCTTAAAAAAATTTTTAGTTAAAACTTCCTATTCTGGCTGGTACACATCTCTGTGAGCACCTTTAATCCCAGCACTCAGGGGGCAGTGGCAGTTGGAAGCCGCCTGGTCTACAGAGCGAGTTCCAGGACAGATAGGGCTACACAGAGAAATAGTGCCTCAAAACAAATGAAACAAACAAAACCCCAGAAAACAAAATTCTGATCCTTCAATGTTTACAATTATACAATATAAAAATGTATCCTGTTATACATTTACAATAAACACAGATACACACACACACCACCTTTTCTGTGGCTAGTATCAGAAGCATTTTCTTTTCTTTGTATCCAGAAAGATCTTTCCTTGGTAGGCACAGAGTAACAGCACCATCATGCCTACAAGTTAATGAGAAAACAAGGCAAGCAAAATAAAGGGCAAATCATTAAATAACATCTTTAATCATTAAAGTAACAGTGAAGAAACATACAAACAGATTTTAACTAGTAAATTAAAGACAAAATAAACTCAAATTAGAGGGTTTTTATCTTTCTGCTCATCAGCTTGACAAGATAGAAGGAATGAACAGTATTCGGTGCTGATGAAAGTATATACAAAGTAGCCTGTCAGGCATCACAGAATGTAAGGTGATATTCAACCTTATAACTAACATATTCATTGGAATTGTAAATGTGCCTTCCCTTTGACCTTACAAGTTAAGGTCAAGTACATTAAGAACACAAAAGGTATATATGTATGAGAATAGTTGTTCTCTGAGCACAGTGGAACATACCAGTAATTCCAGAACTCAGGGAGACAGAGGCAGGTGGATCTCTGTGAGTTCAAGGACAGCCTGGTCTACAAAATGAGTAGACCAGGACAGCCAAGGCTACACAGAGAAACCCTGTCTCAAAAACAAAACAAAACAAAACAAAACAAAAACCAAATAATAATAATAAATAGTTTTATTTATTATGACAGCAAATAACAGAAAATAACCTAGTAGCTCACCAATAATAACTTATTATATTTCCATATAATAGACTTCCATGCAACTACTAAAAAATAGTATACGCTATTACTACAAGCATTGTAAGTTGGTTAAACTTTTTAAAGTGTATTAGTAAGAAACAGATAGTTTAGTATAATCTTATTTATTTACAAATTTAAATATTTGTGTGAGACACATGACTATAGAAAAGAATTGTGAAGATTCTAATAAAATTTTTAAAAAGAAATCTCCCTTAAGGATAGATGAGCTAATTTGGGTGCTTTTAAAAAAAACAAAAACAAAAACAAAAAACTTATTTTTATGTGTTTGAGTATTTTAACTACATGTAAGCACACCATGTGTGCACATGTCATGGAAGCTAGAAGAGGGTGTCAGGTTCTCTGGAGCTAGCATTACAGCTGTGAACAGCACTCTACAAGTTAATTGCTGGGCTATCTCTCAAGTTCCACAACTATTTTTAAACGAGCATTTATTTACCCCTTCATTCAAAATCCATTGTTCATTCAGCAATACGAATTACACACCTAATAGGTGCCAGGCAATGGACAAACAAAACAATCCCATCTATTAATTTAAAGGTAGAAGTACCAGCACGAGAGAGGCAGAGCCAGAAGGATCACAGCAAGTTTAAGGCCAGCATAGACTAAAAAGAGTAAGTTTGAGGCTAGTCTTGGCTGCAGGGTTAAACCTCATCTCTAAAGAAAGGAAGCAAAAAGTTAAGAGAAAGGAAAGAAGAAAAGTAAGAAGGAAGAAGAAAGAAAGGAAGGAAGGAAAGATGGAAGGAAGGAAGGAAGAAAGAAAGGGAGAAAAGAAGGAAAAAAGAAAGGAAAGTAGGAAGGAAGGAAGAGATAAACAGACCAGATGCAGACATGGACATGTGCTTTCTCTATGCCATCCATGTCCTACTTCAGGGCTCTGCCAACAAGAAGGCCATCATCAAAACTGAGCCGATGTCAGCATGATAACCTTGAACCTCCAAAACTGAAAACTAAATAAACCTCTTTACTTTACAAAGTCAAATAAACAAACAAATAAATAAATGTAGAAGTTCTTTTTTAAAAATAACAAGAGCCAGTGTTGGTGAGTTTCAAGAACAACGGAATCACATAAACTATTGAGAGCATATAAATTTGAGAGGGGGCGGAGTTTAAAAACTGAGAGATGAGAAAAAATTACCAGACAAACAAAAAACAAGAACAAAAAAACCACAATAACAAAACGAAATAGGGACCCAGCACAGTGGTCCAGAGGATGACCCTGAACCTGAGTTTAGTCCCAGACTCCACATAGTGCAAGGAGATAACCGCCTCATTCGTCGTGTCTTCTGACTTTCCCACGAGTGTATGCAGGGACACAAGCGCACACACCAAACAAATAAATATAAAAATAAAAAGTATGTATGCACACATGGACATACATGAAAATATTTAGGATGTGATACCAATTGCTGTGTGAACATTTAAGCGATGTGTTACTTCTTCAAAATTCAGGTCCTTACGGAGTAAGTACCTGACTCTGGGTACTTACCAGTCTGTAGATGTTAGGTAGGCAGCGAGCCCAGAGCCGTCTTGATTTCATCTGATGATAAACTTAAAAACAAAACAAAACAAAAACCAACGCTCTTTAAAAATTCGTAAGAAAACTCGCACCTTCCCCCTAGTGGCCTAATCTACCAGGTACAGCATTTAGTTGTGGACAGCGAACATCAAATACCAGAACAGAACCCTGGTCAAGTTCAAAGTCTGACAACAGCAACTAGGGGTCATAAAATGAGTGAAACGACCGTAGAGCCCTGAAAGATGTGCTCTCCAAGTACTCAACATACTCGGGCCAGAAATAAGAACACAAACACACACAAAACACACACATAGCAACTATACCGCGCGCGCGTGTACACACACACACACACAACGGTTCTCTGGCCTTTTTTTGCACCCTCTTTGAGCCAGGCAATTCCCGAAATGTCTGTGGACTGTGACTGAGATGCTATGCGGGATAACCGCATCATCCGGAGCTGGGTCGAGAGTTGACGGTCTTCTGCAATCCACAGGGTAAAAAGCGAGAAACCCAGCGCGCGGCGTGGTGGCCACGCCCCGGCTTTCTCCGCGCACAGGCATTTGAATCCTGGGGTTTCCCGCCCGTCCCAGGTCCGCCCCTTCCGCAAGCCCCGCCCACCCAGGGCTGGAGGGCGGGGAAGCGCTAAACGCCGATCCGTGGCTCTGGGATAGACTGTGCTTCCTGCGCCGCCGCCGTCAAAACTCCGCAGGCTTCCCTGACGATCACCGAACCGTATTAGAGGCCGTGCTCCTGGTCCCCTGCTGTCTCTGGTTGTCGCCTCGCCGGAGCTATGGTGAGTTAAGCCCCGGGTCCTCGCAGGGTTTGGGGCTGAGGTCCGCCGACGCGGTCGGGGATCGGCCTCCGTTCCCAGTGACGCGGGGCGGTGGGAGAGGGAGCTTGGCTCACGGACGGGCTCCGGCAGTGATTCAGCATCTGCGGCCTGGCCGGCGAGGAGCGGTCGGTGGCCCGGGCGGCCTTTCGCGCGGCCTCTCCACTTTACACGGGGACCAGGCGCTTCTTCCTCGGCCAGATGGCCTCCCTCGCGCCTCAGTTTACTTCGGTGGTCGATTTCAGGAGGCCTTGTGGTCCCTCGTGACCTGCATAGGGAGAGGATAGGGCTGTGTGTGTGTGGGTGCACCCAGCACCGGCAGCGCGGACCTGAGCCTGCAGTAAGGTCCATAGACCATGCTCATTTTCCTCATGGGTCCATTTGGCTTAATGGAGCCATCGACAAAGGCTCCCATTCAGTCACTTGTTCTGGCACCTAGTTACAGATGAGAGGGGAAGTGATGGACTCAGGTTCAAAACGTAGTGCCATGGGCTGCTTCCGTTGAGCCTGCCATTCGAACTCTTGATCTTCTCACCCTCGCTAATATCCCTCTCCCAAGTGCAGACACACTTGCTTTAGTAATGAGGTTAGAGCGGTAGCGGTTCTGCCACTGTAGCTATTTGCATCCACCTTTTTTCCGAGGATTTCTGTATGTGTTAATTCATTCAGTGGCAAGGTGCAAGAAGAGAGCTCAAAGTTAAACAAAACATAATTTTAGTCATAATGTAAAGATAAAGAGATATGAAAGAAGCTGGGTGTGGTGGCACACAGATTTAATCCCAGCACTTAGGAGGCAGAGGTGGGCAGAACTCTGAAGCTGGCCTGACCTACAGGACAGCCAGAATGTAGAGACCCTGTCCAAAAGATAAATAGCAGGTAGATAGATAATATATAGCTAGATAGAGTTGGGCATGGTAGCACACCCCTGTAATCTCAGCACTTGGAAGGTTGAAGCAGGACTTCAAGGCTATTCTCCCTAGTATATAGCAGATGAAGGCCAGAATGGGGTGCATGAGACTGTCTCAAAGACCTGCTGGAAGCTGTACTGAGAATTTGAGGAGAAAAGATGAAACCTTCAAGAGATAGACATTTGAGTCAATTTAAAGAAAATGCCTTTGGGAAATTATTAGAACCCTGTGTGAGAGAGTGGTGTGAGGGAGGAGAAAGAAAAGTTGATGTGTGCATACTTTCACAGCTGACTGCCTAAGGGCAGTGCTGGGAGAGTGGCTAAATATGAAGTTAGGAAGACCCTAGTCCATCCATCCCAACAGCTCAGTTAAGGTAGTGACCTGCAAACTGAGTGCTATAATGTCTCAGGAAAGTTGCACTAGCTGAAAGGCTTGAACAATTAAACAGAAACACGTCTTAATGTTAAAATTTGAGGTTTGTGATGTTCTCATGTTAATCTGTCTCTTACTTCCACTTTCAGTTTCGAAACCAGTATGACAATGATGTCACTGTTTGGAGCCCACAGGTAAAATGTTTTATGCCATATTTATGAGGTGACTTAATGAGTGCAGTAGGTACAGAAACCTATGAGATTGTAAACTGGGCTTGGCAGTGCACATCTTAATCCTTGTTGGTCAAGAGGCTGAGGCAATAGGATCATGGAGCTGGAGACCAGTTTGAGCAATTCAGTAGAACTCTATCTTTAAAAGAAAAGTAAACAAGCTTCTGAGATTATAGGCTGTGAAATTAAAATTAGTTTTAAAAAGTGAAATTTAATTATCCTCATCTGAGATCTGGAAAGTTTAATTTTTAGTTTGTAAAAGGATCTTCTAAGATGAATATCAGAATTATTTATTTATTTTTGGTCTTTAGGGCAGGATTCATCAAATTGAATATGCAATGGAAGCTGTTAAACAGGGTTCAGCCACAGTTGGTCTAAAATCAAAAACACATGCAGTTTTGGTTGCATTGAAGGTAAGTGAAATGATAAGCTTGTCTTCTTCCATCAGGAAACAGAACTATCCAATGTAAATTTCACTGATATAAAATAGAGCTGTAAACTAAAGTACCATACTGTGTCTCTGTTTAGAGGGCGCAGTCAGAACTTGCAGCTCACCAGAAGAAAATTCTCCATGTCGACAACCATATTGGTATCTCAATTGCGGGTCTGACTGCTGATGCTAGGCTGCTATGGTATGTGTGTTTTATTTAGTTTTGTTCTTATTTATTTATTTGGGGAGAGGGTAGGCAGGGCTTTTCTGTGTAGCCTTAGCTGTCTTGGACTTGCTTTGTAGACCAGACTGGCTTCGAACTCACAGCAGTCTGTCTTCCTTTGCTTCCCTGAGTGCTGGGATTAAAGGCATACACCAGTATGCCCAGCTAATGAACTTTTTTGTTTGCTTGTTTTTTAAAGTGCCCAGATAAAGTATCTTAGGAGGGTATCTCCTGGAATATTGTACTTTTTAATTGTTTTTTTTATTTGTATGGGTGTTTTGTTTACATGTACATCTGTGTATCAGTGTGTGCCCTGTTCCCTCAGAAGCCAGAAGAGGACATTAGTTTCCCCTGGTACTGGGGTTACAGAAGGTTATGAGCTGCCATGTGGATACTGGGAATTGAGCCCAGGTTCTCTGGAAAAGCAGCTAAGCTATCTCTTCAGCTCCCAAAAAATCATACTTTGTAATATTGTAAATTCCTGAGGGTGTGTTACTAAGTATTTCCATTTCCAAATTCTTACAGTACTACTAAACATCCTAATGCTTCTGAAAGTCTCTGAATGTAATAGTTGTTGACATGTATATTATTTCAAGACTTATATCCCTAAAAGCTGGATACTTTCTATTTAAGGATGACCTGAACCATTCTAGTTTTCTTCACTCTGTCAATATTTATTCATTTGTTTTCACAAAGCTCAGTAGTATATAATATGAATATAGAAAGGTGACTTGCTTATAGATCTTGTCCTCAGGAAACTTAAAAACTTTTATTTATAACAGGAGGTGGGAACCAGGGAGTAATAGGCAAATTTCTATGACTGCCCTGGCAAGATGGTTACTTCTTGTTGAGAAATAGCACATAAGTTAGGTGGTAGGACTTTGAGATCACACCAATTAAATTCTCACTTAGTAGCTTAATATCTGAGACTGGGCTAATTAAATAATTTTTTCTGAGAAGTAAAACACTTAACGCATGTTACTTTCAGAAAGAGGTGGGGAACTAAAAGTGCAAAGTAGCCAAAGTTCACCATGGTTTGACTAGGAAAAGAAGGTGAGAGTAACGGCTGTATTGCCATTTGTTAAGATTTTCTAATTCAGTCTCCTTAAGCCAGTAGTAGAGTGACACTATGTGTTTCTGCTCTCAAAATATATATAAAGTGTAGTATGTGGTCAAATATGCTGCTTATTTTGCCTATCTAAAATAGTATCATGCCAGCATCCAGTTAGTAAGACGTGGTGTGTGCTTTTGGTGTTGTCTTTTCAAGTTTGATAAGTGTTTTATGTTTAAAGTACATTTTAGCACACCTTTAATCCTGCCATTTGGGAGGTAGAGGCAGGCGGATCTTTGTGAGTTTGAGGCCAGCCTGGTGTACAGAGTGAGTGCCAGAACAATTAGGGCTACACAAAGAAACCCTGTCTCAGGAAAAAAAAAAAAATATATATATATATATATATGTATGTATGTATTTATATGTGTGTGTGTGTGTGTGTGTGTGTGTGTGTGTGTGTGTGTGTTTATATGTTCTCAGGCCTCATTATGTTTAGGTCCTTAAGCCCACGTGGAATTGGTGGGCCATGTTAAACAGTACACTTTTAGAAAGCCGTAGAAAAATGTTGACATCTAGCCAACATTTGGTGAGGGCTGGGAGGTCAGGGAGCTTGCCTCTCTTATTTGAGTTCTGCGGTGTGATTTCCACACTACAGAAACACCCCCAAAATAAAACTTGGCCATCAGATGTGACATGCATGTACTAGGAAGTCAATGTGGAGAGAAAAGAGCATAGCGGTCGGTTTCTGATTATCCTCTTTTTTAGGCACAAAATTTTGTCTCTTCTCTATTTACCAGGCTTGAATCTTGTCAGGATTATCAGTGAGATTCAGGTGAAGGATGACTTGTATCTCCTCTAGGGTGGCACTTACACCTGCTTTCAAGAAAAAACAAAAAAACTTTTCCATTTTTTTTCTGGTTTGAAAACTAAAATTCAAGCATATGGCCAGGTGGGGTGGTGTACACCTTTAATCCCAGCACTCAGAGGGGCTGACACAGATTGCTTTGAGTTCGAGGCCAGCCTAATCTACAAAGCAAGTCCAGAACAGCCAAAGCTACACAGAAAAACCTTATCTCAAAAAACCAAAAAAAGTTAAAGCGTATGATTGCTGACAGTGGGAAGGACAAGGAAGGAGGGGGTTCTTTTTTTCGGGTTCACTTTCTCCATTCTGTAAGACATCTGAGTACAGGATTTTGTACAGAGGAATAATTTGATCATTTATTTAGTTACTAATTTATTAAGCATTTTATATTATGAAGCTGGTTTCAAATTTCTGGTCTTCTTGCCTTCACTTTCCAAATGCTTGATTATAGGGATAAGCTGCCTTGCCTCACCTGGTCATTTCTTTTCAAAACTTCATGTGGTCCCAGAATTTAGTACACACTCAAAGGAATCTGTTTGTTCATATCTTACCTTTCTGCCTTTCTGATTTTCATGGATGTACTGCATGAAAATGTTTGCAGGAAAGCAAAATGGAATCAAACTGCTTTGTTTAAATATTTAGGTTATAGTCGTTCTCTGTAATATGAATTAATTTTTTTTTTTTTTTTTTTTTTTAGTAATTTTATGCGCCAGGAATGTTTGGATTCCAGATTTGTATTTGACAGACCACTTCCTGTGTCTCGTCTTGTGTCTCTAATTGGAAGCAGTATCCTTTATGTTGGCATTTATAAATATAAACTGTAAAGCATTTGGGTACTTAGTGCTTGTCTTAGTTATTTGGAATGTAATTCTATAAAACAAATCAGATTGTGAAAGTTTGAGGAATTGGATTACTCTTTCACTAGCCTTTATAAACAGTTGATATTTCTAAGACACAACAGCCCAATTTTAGGAAACTATTCAATTTATCATTTTTAGAGAGTAAGGTTTCTGAATGGTTCTAGTTACCGCCCAGAGTTCTGGCCCTTTATATTCAAAACAAATCCATAAGTAGGAAAAGATTATTTTGTTAGTGTTCATTCTTGGCTTTGGTAGAAATTAAAACTTTGTATAATATTAGGCCAAAAGAATACCATTCTGTTACTTTCTTTTAGAAGCTCATGGAGCAATTAAGAAGCTAGAAGTCGGCAGGCAGTGGTGGCACACAACTTTAACCCCAGCACGTAGGAGACAAGCAGGTGGGTTTTTGTGAGTTCAGGACCAGCTAGTCTACATAGTTCAGGACAGTCAGGGGTACATGTTGAGACCCTGTCTCAAAACACCAAAGAAGAAAAAGCTAAAAGTTTTTAATGTATTATATGTTGAAACAGGCTCCTTAACTAGTTTCAGAGACCCAGATTCCAACACAGCGCTATGGCCGGAGACCATATGGTGTTGGGCTGCTTATTGCTGGTTATGATGTAAGTTCTCATATTGTCTACTTTTCTGTTTCAGTGCCAAAGTACCTGACACAAACAACCTAAGGAAAGGGTTTATTTTGACGTTAACGATTTGAGGAGACAAAGTTCATCGTGGTAGGGAACTAGAGGTGGCCAGTAATGTTGCACTACACTTGAAATTCAGGAAGAGATGAATGCTGGTATTTAGCTCATTTTCTCCTGTAGTTAAAGCCCATGAGGTGGTGCCAGTCATTGTGAGTGAGTTTTCCCTTTTCATTTAAACTTGTCTGGAGCTGGGCCTGATGGCACACACTTTTAATATCAGCACTAGGGAGGGAGAGGAGGCAGATCTCTGATTTTGAAGCCAGCCTGGTCTGCAGAGTGAGTTTGAAGACGGCCAGGAATACATAGAGAAACCTTGTCTTGAAGAGAAAACAAAACAAAACAAAAAAACAACTATCTGAAAATGCCCCTCAGACACACTTAGAAATGTGTCTCCTAAATAATTTAAATCTAGTCAGATTGTCAATGAAGATGAACCACAGAGCTATCACAGTTTTAGCCTAGATGTTTGAAGCCTAGAAATGTTGTACTCTTTACCTCAACCAAAGTTGAGAATTACATAGTGTGTTTTTCTGCTTATAGGATATGGGCCCTCACATTTTCCAAACCTGCCCATCTGCTAACTATTTTGACTGCAGAGCTATGTCTATTGGAGCCCGTTCTCAATCAGCTCGTACTTACCTGGAGAGACATATGACTGAATTCATGGACTGTAAGTAGTTTGGTTTACTATATTTTGTTTAGTTTTCCTTCTTCTAGTCTTCATTTAGTTAACAAATCTATCCTAAATGAGGAAAACTAATAGTTTTTAGTTTTTAAAGTCTTTAGTTTTAAAATCTTATGTTCATGGCATGTCTAGTTTTGTAACATGTGCTAACTTTTACTTATAGCTACTAGGAGAACTTTATCAAAATGTAGCTGTATCTCCAACCTTGAAAATTCTCGATGCATTGGGTCTGAAATAGGTACCAGTCAGAGTTGAAAACCATTATACTAGTTGCTGTTTGTAAGTTCTATATACAATTTCTCATCTGTAAGTCTGTTTCTTCTTTAGGCAATATAGAATCTCTGCGATAAGTGGCCCATAAATAAGTAAAAGCAGTATAGCTGTGGGAAAAGAAGGTGAAGGGTATAAGATGATGAGCTGGTTTTCAAGTGCTTTGCTTCATATTAAAGAGGGTTAGTATTTCGCTTGGTTGTCCATGTTCTGTTCCTGATGCAGAGGGGAGAGCATTCTAAGTATGATGTTAGCTGTGAGATTTTACAGTGGAAAGTTTCTTCAAATGCTAAGTGAATGAGTGCTTTTATTAGGTAGGAGTTCAGAGTTTATCACATGCATGTTACATCTGATTAAAATGGACATATTGTCAGTGTATTGTGTTGCACTGGTTGACTTTTCAAATGTTAACCATCGTTACATCCCTGAGAAAAACTACCCTTGGTTATTATGTATAATCTTTTTTCCTTGTTGGTGGGTTCTGTGGTGTTGGTGGTAGAAATGGTGCTAGTGGATTTATTTAGTTCTCTTTTTTTTTTTTTTTGAGATGAGGTCTCACTGTGTAGTTCAGATTGGCCTGGAATTTCCTCTATAGCTCAAACTACTCATAATCCCCATCCCACCCCCATTCCTTCCAAGTACTAAGGAAGTAGGTGTGAGCCACTTACTTGGGTATCTTTATTCATTGGGGAGGTTTTCTGTGATTTTGATATCAGGTAAGACTGACCACATAGAAAGACTTGGAGATATATTTATTTATTATTTATTCAGTATTCTGCCTGCATGTGTGCTTGAGAACCAGAAGAGGGTACTAGCTCTCACTGTAGATGGTTGTGAGCTACCATATGGTTGCTGGGAATTGAACTCAGAATCTTTGGAAGAACAGCCAGTGTTCTTAACCTGTGAGCCATCTCTCTAACCCCCTGGGAACACTTCTTAATGAATATAAGAACCAGCATTTTAGAAAACATTCTACAAAACTGGAATGGCATTTGTGAACCAGGACTTTTATTTAACCTAGTGAAAGAACAGATCTTTGGTTTGGTTTGGTTTGGGTTTTGGTTTTTCAAGACAGGGTTTCTCTATAGAACAGAGCCCTGGCTGTCTTGGACTTGCTTTGTAAACCAGGCTGGCCTCAAACTCACAGAGCTCCGCCTGCCTCTGCCTCCCGAGTGCTGGGATTAAAGGTGTGCACCACCACACCTGGCTAGACTAGATCATATTTTTATTAAAAGACATCAAATAGTCATTGCTGGATGATTTAGGTTAGATTATATAGCTAACATTACACTTCTGGCCGTTTTATTCTGTATAGTATGTCACTCAAGCCACAATTTCAGACTACAGACTTGATAATTAAAAGAAGCCTTAGATGATAGTGAAATTAAAAATTATTTTTAATTTATTACATACAGGCAATTTGGATGAACTGGTTAAACACGGTCTGCGTGCCTTAAGAGAAACACTTCCTGCAGAGCAGGACCTGACCACAAAGGTAACTCCTGGTGCCAATTGTAGTGTTAACAGTGCAGTTTAATCCTCAATCTCAAGTAACAACATAGCATGTACTTCAGTTATTTTAAGTTATTTCTCTATTCACCATATTATCTTGTTTTGAAATGTCATGTTTTAAATTGGGGTGGGGAGTTACACAGCAGTAAAATTTCTTTATTTTTTTTGTTTACAGTAGGTAGTCATATCTTCATCTTTTGTTTGTTATTTTTGTATGTTTGTTTGAAACCAAGTCTCATATAACCCAGACTAGCCTCAAACCTATGTAATTGAGGATGACCTTGATCCTCCTGCGAACCTTGGATGTGCTAGAATTACAAGCAGGCACCACTGAGCCCTGTATGTGTGTGTGTGTGTGTGTGTGTGTGTGTGTGTATACAGACACTCTGTAGGTATTCAGAGTACAAGACAACAAGTATCTTGCCTTCATTACAGTCTAATGAGGGGTGAACATTTATTTACATACATAAATAAATGGCATGTTTATTAGAAGGTGACAAATGCTGAAGGAATAATAACACGAGAAAGAATGAGCAACTGAGTGTCAATCAGTAGTGTAGGGGGCATGATTTAAAACAGTGATCAAGGGTGGCCTCACTAACGATGTGAAATTTACAGAAAAGAACTAAAGGTAAGTGAGCTGTACTGGTGTCTACAGTAAGATTATTCCAGTGAACAAGTCCTGAGGCCAAATTTTTCCAGTATTCAAAGAAAGAACGTCAGTAGGGTTGGAGTCAGTGAACAAGAAGAAAATGAGAAGGCAAGAAATCAGAGATAAAGTGGTGGCCACATTATGTCTATCCAGGAGTGGTGATTGAGAAGTGATAAGAAGTGGTTCAGTGTTAGATATTGGGGAATTAGAATTTTCTCACAGGTTTGTTAGGGTCAGAGTAGGATGCTTTCAAGTGTTTGACTGAAGGAAAGAGTTATAATTTTACTGAAATAGATGTGAGAGTGGAAGGAACAAGTTTGGGGATAGGAGTTATAGACGATCGAGTCAGTTTAGGATATATAAAATTCAAAATGCCTGTCTAATTGGTGATGGAGAAGAAGCAGTTTTCAGTTCTCATCAGATTTCTCTGGAAAGTGGTCGAGGTTACAGTTAAAAGTTTTGGAGTCTTTACATAGGAATGACATTTAGAGAGTAGAGTAGGACCTATTTCTAAAGCAAGCAAATGGGTTTGAGTACTGGGCCAAAACCACTATAACCTTAAAAGATGAGGAAATTAGCAGGTGTCAGTAAGAGACTCAGAAAGATGACCTGAGATAGAGGAAAACCTAGAAAGTGAGGCATCATTGAATGCAAATGAAGAACTTTGGAGATGAGAATAAAGAACTGCTAATAAAGCAAGAAAGATGCAAATTGAAAATTACCCATTTCATTAGCAATGGTATTCTGAGGACTTGACAAGCATGTTAATCCATTGGGGAAAGAAAGTCTTGAGAGAAATAGAATATGGAAAAGAGGAATTGAAATATCTCTTTGGAGGAGATAGGTGGGTTTTTTTTGTTTGTTTGTTTGTTTGTTTGTTTTCTTCTTCCTCATTGATTATCCCAGAAAAATAGAGTGCTGCCTGGGAAAAGAGGTAGTATTTTTCACTGTTGTTTAGGGTGGAAGAAATGACATCATGTTTTGTTTGTGTAGTTATAATAATAAGCCAGTGTAGAATGAAGCAGTTATTTAGGAAAGATGGGAAAATGTCCAGAAGTGGAAGCATTGATTATCAGGAAGAAATTGAAGTGTTCATTCATAGTGATGGGAATAAAGAAATATAGACAACTCTGTCTGTCTTCCAATTGCTTATAGTTTCTCAGTGAAATAGAAAAACAGGTTTTCAGCTGAAGGAGAATGGAGAATGTTAGAAGAGAATGTCTAAGACAAGGGAAGATTGGGGGTAGGGGTGTGGTTCAGTGATTAAAGTGCTTGCTTCTGGCACCAGCCCTCAGCACTGGGGAAGGGAAAGGGGACGGTAGAATGATGTAGGAACTAAGTTGTGTAATCATAAAATGTCAGGGAAGGTATACTTGGATTTATTACCTTTAAGTGTGATAGTATTGTAAAGCTATTGTGTTAGTCATTGGTTAATTGCTATTTAGTATCTCAGTAAATTACTATTTAGTATCTAGGTCAGCAGTTCTCAACCTGTGGTTTGAGACCCCCTTGGGGGTCGAACAGTCCTTTCACAGGGGTCACATCAGATATATACATTACACTTCATAACTAGCAAAATTACAGTTAAGAAGTAGCACAAAATAATTTTATGGTTGGGGGCTCCCACAACCTGAAGAACTGCATTAAAGGGCTGCTGCATTAGGAAGATTGAGAACCACTGCTCTAGGGGAAGATGTCATTGCTAGATGATTTATATGAACCATTGAGGCTACTCATAATAACCAGAAGTGAATATTGAATGTGTAATTAAAAGAGCCATAGTTTCCTACCTCTTTTCACTCCTACATATAATTTTTAAAACTTGAGTGCTATGTATATTTTTTTACCTTTTGCATTTTATTATATATGTTAATTTTCCCTCTTCCCCTTCCCCCCATTAGAATGTTTCCATTGGAATTGTTGGTAAAGACTTGGAGTTTACAATCTATGATGATGATGATGTGTCTCCATTCCTGGATGGTCTGGAAGAAAGACCACAGAGAAAAGCACAGGTATGTTAACCAATCATAACATGAGGCTTCAGCTTTACTGTAAGCTGCTGTTCATGTCACAACCATGTAAATTCATTGCTTTTGTCTTTAATTATTGAGGTAGATCCATAATTGAAATAAAAATTTAGCACTGGGTCGAGAAAAATAGTGAAGGGTCAGTAATCTCCATACACACAAAAAGGGAGAAGGGTTTGATTCTTTATTGCTACATAACTAAGGTGACCCCAAAATTTACAGAGTTAGACCACATTTCTCAGAGTTCTGTCATGGACTGAGACATGGCTAGAAGGTTCTACTGCTGCTCGCACTTGGGATCTCATAAATGCTGCAGTCTGACTGAAGAAGAGCCAAGGCATCCAAGATGCTTTTATTCTTTACCCACTCTCTAGGTAGCTCAGAGATTTGGCTGGACAGCTTCAGACTGCTAGGCTCAGTCTGGCTAGGCTCCTGTCTGGCTAGTCTCAGGGCTCCTCCCACAAAGTGGCAGGTCAGAGCTTGCAAAAGCTCAAAAGTGAAGATTGCCAGCCATTCTTAAGGCTAGAACTCAGGACTGATACAACCTCACTTTAGCACATTCTTTAGGTTAAAGTGAGTGACAGGGCCAGCCTAGGTTCTTCTGAGAAGGATCTGGAAAAGAATTTATGTTGGGAGCTAGTTTGGGACACTTTGTTGGCTCTTTATAAATGGTGACAAGAAAAAAAAAACAAGAAAAAAATGCTGATTTTTATTTTTATTTTTTAATTCTGAAAACAAAAGTGATCAATCTAGGGTTATAAATACTTCCTAAAATATGCATTTGATTTTTTCCTCTCAGTCTTATCTCCCTGCCTCACCTCTAAGCTGGTAGGATTACAGGCATGTACTCCACACCATTCACACTTGGTGCTAATGGATGTGGATTTCATAATTGTGCAACATAAAAAGTGATGTAGAAAGTTTTTCTACATATTATAAGATGATGTGTGTAATCCTAGCACAGGGAAACCTCAGCTCCAAAAAGGTGGCGGTGCTATAGTTTCCTCGAGCTTCAGTTGTTGAGTTTTTCTCAGTTTGGCAAAGATGCTATTGGTGCTGTTTGGGAGGGTAAGATTTGCATTTTAATTATTAGCAAGAACTAGCAGTTAGGAAGAATGCTCTAGAGGCCTGCTTTGTTGATTGAACAGAAGGAAGTCTAACAGGTGCTAGCTGTGTTTTAAGCATAGCAGTAAAACATAAGAGAGGCTAAACTGTTAAACAAGACAAATGATAAACAGTAGAATTAATTGTGGGTGATCTTTAAGTTGCCAGAACTAAAATTACATATATATATATATATATATATATATATATATATATATATATATATATATTTAAAGCTTTATTCAAAAATTTAACAGGATATTGCACTAAAATCAGTATCTTCAATATTTTCTAACCACCTTTTCTCATTGATTTTTTTTTATTGTAGTATTTGTGATTTAAGAGTGTATATTAAATGTTCACTTTACAGCTTTTCATTTTTGTCTTCTTTTAAAGCCTTCACAGGCTGCTGATGAACCTGCAGAAAAAGCTGATGAACCAATGGAACATTAAGCATGAAGGATACAGAGACACAAGGATGCAGGGACATTCACTGGTGACAGTAATCTGTATTTTGAACCAGCAGCTGCAGAATATTGGGTGGTATGTGTTAGGAATTAGTCCAGATGTGAGTTTTCTCCAAGCAACTTCACAGAAACCATATAATGGGGTGCATTTTCTTTGAAAGGGTCTACATAATCATTTTCTAGAAAGTATGGGTATCTATACCAATGTTTTTATATGAAGAAAATAGTGTCTTTGCAGTTTTAAAGACAACTGTGAAATAAAATTGTTTCACCTCCTGTTGTATAGAGTTTTTGTTTTTAAGTAGTTTCAACTGTAGATGGCGGCTAATATCACAGTGGTCACTTGTCATATCTGTCAGATTATGTTTTTTGGGCTTTTTTTGGTGATACAGAAAAATACTTGTTAATCAACACAGCTTTAAGCAGTTTAATTTGCTAGCATGTGGACTGGCTACATTACAAATTCATGCAGATACTCTCAGAATACAAATTTCAGGATGCATACCTAGGGCTTGTTCTGATTCAAACTAAGAAGCCAAGCCAGGCTTGGGTTGCGTGCCTTAATCCCAGCAGTTCTGAGGTGAGGCAAGAGGATCAGGAGTTACGGACCTGTGGCTCTGCTACAGATAGAGTTTGAAGCCAGTCTGGGAACATGAGACCTTGTGTAAGAAGTAAGTCACCACCGGGTCATAGAAAAACCCTCTAGAATTAGTAACAACCATTCCACAACAACCAACAGTCAAGAGAGAGACCCGTTCCATTACAGAGATCCCTCCTGCCATCTACTGTCAAAGCCAGGTGCTCATTTTAACCCTGGCAACGAGCTATCTATTCTAACATAAATGGAATCAAACAATGGAATCTTTGATACTAGCTTTCTTTATTCAGCACAATCCTCTGAGAGTGAGATACGTTTAAGAACACTGCTTTTGTGTACTCCTTTTTTTCACATGGAACCATTACAACTGTAGTTACTAGTTTTCCAAGCTCACTTGACTTACCAAGAGGTAACAAGAGAAATGACAACAAACAAGATATAAAAGTTAGATTTAGCAATGAGAAAACTCAGTAGTTTAGGGTCACTGTGGTGTAGACCAACCATATCCATTCACTAATAAACCTTAGGGTTCTTCATGACTGACTCACTGAAGAAACTTTAAAAATGACATATAGTATTTTAGGCCTGCGCCTGAACATGTAGGGTAATGTGCATGGTTTTACATTTTAAAACATGGAGCTTCTTAAGCAGATATCAAGATCTTACATAGCTTCACTAATTCTTACAAAGTGTATTCTGGGGACTTTTTACTGTAACATGTAACTGTATCATTTCAAGTGCTTTCCAAATCACAAATTACTTAAATGTAAAAACTTAGTGTATCAAGGAAAAGTGCCGGGAATGGTAGGGTACGCCTGTAATTTCAGCACTCAGGGAGGCAGCAGTAGGCAGATCACTGTGAGTCTGAGGCCAGCCTAGGCTACACAGGGAAACCTTGCTTGAAAAAAATAAAAGTATACTAGTTGAGGACACAAAGGACTAAAGAGACTTGCTCCAAATGTCTTAATAGTCAAACAATAAGAGCTTAGAGCATAAGTTCTGACATCAAATTTTTGCCATTTTTTTGTTTTGTTTTCAAGACAGGGTTTCTCAATTTAGTCATGGCTGTTGTCCTAGAACTTGCTCTGGGCCACCACCACCCCACAAGTTTTTAGCTTTTTATGTTTGTGCCAGTTCTTCACAGCTGCACATGAAGACGGTTAATTCCTCAAATCATCCTTGTGTCAGTGGGAAGACTTAAAGGACAGTAGGAATTTTACTGTTCAGTTGTTCAGCAGACTAAGTGGAGTAACAGTGCACAGACTGAACAAAAGGGCCTCACAGCAAGGCCCTCAAAGAGGAAAAGCTTGGTAAGATACACATACCTGCCCTTATTAGTGGAAGGCCAGAGGACCTTGGGCATTCTGCTGTATCTGACTTCCTTGAGATAAGGTCTCTCACTGAACCTGGCCCTAGACTAACGGCCAGTAAGCAGCAAGCCTTTCATCCTGTAGTTCTAGGGTTGCTAGTATAAATCACGCTTGCACAGAAATTGGCTTTTTCTCTTTTGGTTTTTCAAGACAGGTTTCACTTGTGTAGCCCTGGTTGTTCTGGAACTTGCTCTGTTCTGCAGGCTTCGATTGAACTCCAAGATGCTGCCTCACAAGTGCTGGGATTAAAGGTGTGCACAACCACCAGATTTAGCAAGTGGCTCTTAACTATATCATTTTTTTTTTCTAGTTTCAAAGTGGGGACAGTTTTAGAATCGGTGTCCCATATACATATTGAGAGAAAAATCTACTAAAATTGTCATTAGCTCAGTCATTTAAATTTTTTTTATTAATTACAGTTTATATGTATCCCAGCTGTAGCCCCCTCCTTCATTCTCTCCCAACCCTACCCTCCCTCCATCTCCTCCCATGCCCTCTCCAAGTCCACTGATAGAGGAAGTCCTCTTCCTTCTGACTCTAGCCTATCAGGTCTCACCAAGACTGGCTGCATTGTCTTTCTCTGGGCTGGTAAAGCTGTCCCCCCTCAGGATGAGGTGATCAAAGAACTAGCCACTGAGTTCATGACAGAGATAGGCCCCGCTCCCCTTACTAGGAAGCTCAGTCATTTTTTAATCTTTAGTTGAGTTCTAGCCAAGTGATAGTTTGTACTTAGGAAACAGATAAAACACACAATTTTTATCTTTTAACAACAGAACCACTCAGCAAAGTGAGAAAGGCACAGAGGAAGACATACAAGTTACTAGTTTTAGCTTCCCTCCCTAGACCACACCAACACTCAGGACATCTGAAGTTTGTAGTTTTAGTGTTTTGCATATATTTGGTGTAACTCCACAAATAGCCAATGGTACTGTAGTCTGTTCCCAAGCTTAAATACATATCTCTGAGGTTATTTCCAGTGCAAACTGACATCACACATGAATCAGAGAACATTAATAAAGCTGACGGGTTTTTTTGTGTTTTGTTATTTTCTTTTCAAGAAGTTATAAAGAGATATAAGCAACAGATTTTTCTAAAGTTTTGTAAAAATTTAAAATTTTTTTTGAATTAATATTGTCACAAATTCTCTTCTAACTACAATTATTTCTCCAAAGAGCTTTTCTAAAATAGAGCTAAGTGATTTGCCTAAAGCCAAAGCACCTGATTAAGAGAACTGGGTCTAAAATCTGGGTTACCATCCATAAAAAAAACCAGTCTTCTCTAGAAAGGGGTACTACATTGGGAAAAATTCCTCCAGGCTTTAACATAGTAAAATTTTGATTCTAAAAAGGACTTAGTCTAATTTCATTTTTCGTGGTTTAAGATAAAATCTGTTTTGCTATCAAGTGCATGGCTCATGAGAACAATGGAAGGCAGCCTTCAGATCATGCTAGATTTGGCACAGGGTAAAAGATCTGAGATTAAAATATCTCTTCTGTTATCTTTGCCACGTTCCTCAAATCCTAAAATTACAACTAACTGCTGGCTGGACAAAAAATAAATAAATAAATAAATAAATGCTCATTTTAACAACTTGTTTTGGTGGGAGAGGGAGGGTTGTAGGGTAACTGAACCCAAAGCTGACCACTGACTAAACACAGACCAGCATAAGCCCAATACAGCTCTCTGTTCACCCTCACGACAGAATTCATTATTGTCAGCAGCAGGAGCATCCTCCTTCAGGGAAATTTTGCTAATCTTTTTGGGATCCACCAGGCGCCTTCAGCCTCCTGAGGAAAACCACAAACATGCCCTCTTCCCCATATTAATAAAGGGTCGGGGCCCTGCCATATTCCAGTAATCTGATCTTTCCATTTCACTTGGGCATAATTATCTTTGGTATTAGGGTGCCACAATTGATCAGTGGCCTTGTATATCCACATTCAAAAAATTTAAAGAGAGCATGATTAAGATAATTCTGTGGTGTTTGGGGATAAAACTCTCCACCCTTTTATTTATTTTTTGCAGATTTTAAACATACCAAATGACCAAAATACATAGAACACTCCTACTTCTTTTCTGTCTGGTTACAGATTGTCTAGCTTTCTCTGCTGTGGAAATAAACATGTTTTTTGCTCTAATCCCAGGTGTGGGATGTGGGACTGATTCAGATGGTCCACAGCAGCAGGTTACTTGCTTCCTGCCGGCTCTGAGAGGAGCTTTGTGCCAACTGCAGATAGTTTAAATCTAAGGACTCTGGAGAGAGACTAAATGCCAGAGCCCAGAGAGTGTGGCTGAGAGAAAGAGTAAGGCTGATCCTGGTTGCTGTTGTGAGACAAGAAGTTGGAGATCTTCTGAAAAGAGGATTGGACTGGCTCCAAGGAACCCAATGACCCTAACCAGCAGGAAGTAGCTAGGAGAACTGCACCCCCTCTCCCAATATCCCTTTCTCTCTCCTACCTGGTGTTAGGGTGTTGGAAGGAATTAGGGTGAAGTAGGGAGAAAAAATTTTAAAAATGTAAAGACCAACCCCCAACAGTTGGTGATCATGTAAAACTGAACTGTGTTGTCTGGAAGAAAGTATATAAATGAAATTATATAAGCTGGCGAAATCTCAGTAAGGATGTCAGTTTCCCACAAGACTGCACAATATAGAGGAACTGGGCGAGGGCTATAGGGCTTGTTGCAATCGTGTTATCCTACAGTTACCCACTTGGAAGGCTCAAGGAAGAGCAGTAAATGGAGAGTTGCAGGTCAGCCTGGACTTATACAGTAAGACTGTCTAAAATTTAAAAAAAAAAAAAAATCCTTCAGAGGGCACTCTTTTTGTTTTTCGTTTTCTTTTGACATAGGGTTTCTCTCTGTAACAGATCCCTTGCTGTCCTGGACTCACTTTGTAGACCAGGCTGGTCTCGAACTCACAGAGATCCACCTGCCTCTGCTGTAAACAGGTAGCCTCTTTAGTATATTTTGAGTTCTAGGGGAAATTCCTTTTAAACATAGTCTCAAAAAAGATAATTGTCAGCATAGATGCATTCAAGGTAGATGAGATACCATTTGAATCCTGTGCTCCCAAGTTAGGCGAACACAACTGCTCAGAAACTGAAGACCACCTTTCAAGACCAATCTGGCAGTTTGGGAAGACACTGTTAAGGTTTTCAAATATTTTATTAATAACTGACCAGGACATTGGCATGATATGGAACCACACATGAATAAAACCTAATGTGCTATGTCTATTTGTAGCTGTAACAATTCGGTCTTTGGAGACGAGAAAAAACCTTTGATGCTATCTCCTTTATGCATAAAAATTTGAAAACTATGCAGATGCTCTGGAAGGATACCAAGAGGCCATTCTTGGATAATGAATAGAAATGATAGGTGTCAGACAATTTATAACATTCAAGGAACTCCCGGTGAATTGAACAGTCAGGTTCAGATCGCCAGAAGTGTTAAGTACTCAAGTGTATTTTCATACAGCCTAGTTGCCTTATTAAAACGCCTAAAATCATCTGCCTAATAATCTGTTAATTTCCCAGTTTATAAGTGAGAGCAAGAAGAGCGTCCGCTGGACTTCTCTGCTTCTCTTTTGTACAGTCTTTAGTTGCTGGGAAGACCATGTCCAAGGAACTGTTAGCTGACCACAGCGCTTAAGCCAGCTCCTGATTCACAAGGAAAGTAGGAAAGTTAAAACACTTGCTCACACTGCTTGCACGCACTTCCAGCGCGCAGCCGCAGGACGGGAAAGGGTTGTCCTCTCTGGGTCGCCGTACTGGCTCTGTGGCTGCATCCTGGCTCGTCTCCCCGCCCCCTTCCACGTCAGCCGAGGACTCGGTGGAGCCGTCGCGGCAGCCGCTGGCTGGAGCGGTAGTCGACGGTCCCCCTGTTCCTTCCCGGACGCCGCCCCTCGGAGCCAGGTAGCGGCCGGAGCCCGGAGGCCCTGGGCTGCGGCGGCCGCGCGGGGTCGGCGAGCCGCGGGGTGGGGAGACGACGGGCTCGGCTAGGCCGCGGCCACGGGCGGTGGGGGCGGGGAGCTGGGCCGCGGCCCGGGGGCCGGGGACTGGGGCCGCCTGCGGCCTGGCCCTGCGGGGACGGAGGCCGGGGAGGGGCGGCCGGGGTGGGGGACCCGCCGCGGCGGCGGAGCCCAGGGTTCTGCGGCGTCTTCGTTCGCAGGCTCCCTTCCTGGAGCAGATCCGACGGTGTTGGGGTGGAAATCACTGCCCCGTGACGTGGTGCTCCGGGTTGTCACTGGTGTGTGGACCTCAACTCCGCAGCTTTCCGCGCCCTGGGACGGCGAAGCGGACCGGGGCTGTGTGGTTGTCACTAGGGTTCGTGGAGGGAGGGATGCCGGGGCGCTGTGTAGATCGACACACTCAAGCCGTGGGAAAGAACTTCAGGCAGTATCAAAGATCACCACTGATTTGCGGAATTTGACTTTTCCCCTAATGATACCTGTATTCTTTTCTGTAGATTTTCCTGGCACCTTTCGTTCATTTCATTCTGTATCGGGTTTATTATAAGCAGAAACCATGACGGCAGCAGAGAACGTGTGCTATACGTTAATTAACGTGCCAATGGATTCAGAACCCCCTTCTGAAATCAGCTTAAAAAATGACCTGGGTAAATAGTTCTTAATTCAAATAGATATTAGTTTAATTGACAGATAAAACACATAAAATTGAGCCAATTAATGTGATGTCTTTATACATGTCTATACTGTGTACTGTTTAAATCTTGTTAAATATAACTCTCTCCCTCAAATAGCCGTCATTTCTTTGGGGTGAAAACATTTCACATCCTTTCTTCGAGATTTTTAAGAATATATGGTATATAGTTGTTAACTGTAGTATACAATAACATTCCAGAACTGTTTGTCTGTTACTCAGTAGCCATTGATCAGCCTTTCCCATCTCCCCAGCCTCTGTAAGGCCCTACTCTTTCCAGGCTGTCTTAGAACTCACTAAGAGGCCAGGGCTGCCTTAAACTTGTATCAGTTCTCTGATCTCAACCTCCCAAGGGCTGAGATTAGGCACGGGCCACTAGTCAGCGTTTACTTTCAACTTTTATGATGGTGTAGGTTGATACTTCTTAGAACTTTTCTACTCTCAACCTGCTCTTGACCTGAGGAAGTTTCTCCTGTGTTATGTGTGTACGTGCACAAATAAGTGCTGGTCGTGTTTGCATATTGTGTGTACTTATGTGTGAAGGCCAGAGGTAAACCTTAGGTACCTTTCTCAGTCACATCCTACCTTATTTGTTGTTTTAGACTTTTAATTTTTTTCAGATTTTAATCATGTATATGTATGTGGGGGGGGTGCATATGTGTAAGCAAATGCCCTTGAAGGCCAGAGGGATTGGGTCTTCCTGGAACTGGAGTTACAGTCAGTTGTGAGGCATCCAGTGTGGATGCTAGGAATGGAAGTATATAGTTCTCTGCAAGAACACTCCATGCTCTTAACCTCTGGGTTAACCTCTTAACCAGTTCCCCAGTGTTATTTTTTAATATTTACTTAGTGGGGAGTTGGGAGACACTAGTGTGACAGTCGTGTGGGTGTCAGGCATTGAACTCAGGTGGTCAAGCTTGGCGCCAGGTGCCTTCTACCTGCTGAGCTTCTCAGTGGTTCCCTTCACATTGTTTTTAGACACAGGACCTTTTGCTGACCTGAAGCTTGCTGATTTCGCTAGACTAGGTGGCCAGCCAGTCTCGGTGATCCTCTTGTTTCCATCTCCCCAGTGCTAAGGTTTTAGGCATGTGTTGCTCTTGACTTTTACAAGGGTGCTAGAGATTGAACTCAGATGTGGCATGGCAAGCACTTTACTGACTGAGCCATCTCTTCAGCCCTTTCAAACAGCAGTTTTTTGTGTTTTTTTGTTTTTTTGTTTTGTTTTGTTTTGTTTTGTTTTTTGAGATGGGGTTTCCCTGTGTAGCTTTGGCTGTCCTGGAACTTACTTTATAGATCAGGCTGGCCTCCAACTCAGAGATTGACTTGCATCCTGAGTGCTGGGATTTAACAACAGTTTGGTAAATTATACATTATAACAATACATTTTTTAAAAAGATTTATTTACTTTATGTATATGAGTGCTCTGACTGGATGTATGCCTGCATGCCAGAAGAGGGCATCAAATCCCAATATAGATGGTTGTGAGCCATCATGTGGTTGCCAGGAATTGAACTCAGGACCTCTGGAAGAGCAGACAGTGCCCTTAACTGCTGAGCCATTTCTCCAGCCCTCAATACATTTCAATTTCAGACTAATTTGATATTTACAGTTAACGAAAGACTATAGGAAGACATGAAAACTCTGTTTCCTATGATTAAACCATGTTTTAATAAGAAAAAAAAAACCTTGTAAGTATAGTAAAAGCATTGTAGCTTATAACATACAGTAGTTTGGAATATGAGCTGAGGTGTTTCAGACATTGGTGTTATCTGTTCTAAGGGCATGTCCAGTATAATATGAATATGATATGTGCTCCAAACTAAGGCTACAGTGAAGTCATACAGTGCAACACAGGCAAGTGCTGCCAGAAATACTGTATTTGTTAGGTGATTTTGAATTTTGTGTTTAGAAATTTTTCACTGTTGCCAAAATCTGCATTCATTTGTGCTGCCCCCAATCAGGTTGTGAGTCACAGTATAAGAAGCTAGGATTAGGGGCTGGAGTAACTGGCTCAGCATTTAAGACCAGAAGCTGATCTTCAGAGGACCAGGGTTCAATCCCTAGCACTCACTTGGCAGCTCACAAACTAATTCTGGTTGCAGTGGATATGGTACCCTCCTCTGGTCTCTGAGAGTACTACATGCATACAATGCACAGACATACATTTTGGGAGAAACACCAATACATACAAAATAATAAAATTAAGAAAGAGAGAAAAGAAAGAGAGGCTAGGGTTAGGCCAGGAAGGTGGCTCAGAAAGTGAAAACCTTTGCCACCCAAGCCTGACACCCTGAGTTTGATCCCTGGAACGCACGATGGAAGAGAAAACCTACCTCGTGGAAGTTAACCTCCATGTGCGTGCTGTGGGAGAAGTGCCCCCACTCACATACACATACACATACACATACACATACACATACACATACACATACACATACACATACACAAGAGTTAAATTTTAAAAATACAGCCAGAATCCAAGTAAACGTTGATTGTAGTGAAAATGTAGAAACCAAGAGACTTTTTAGAGTTTTGTTAAAGTTATTTTTTTTAAGTTGTGTATACTTGTTTATGGATATGTGCACATTAATGTAGGTGAGAAGAGGGTGTGTCTGATCCCCTGGAGCTGGAGTTACAGGTGGTTGTGTGCTGTCCAGTGTGGGTGTTAGGAACTGAGGAGCTCAGGGACTTCTTTAAGAGCACGTACTGCCCTGAACCATAAAGCCATCTCTCCAGCTTCCCATCTAGAATTTTTGAGAATGTTGTCATTCTCTTAACCGCCGAGCCATCTCTCCGGCCCTGAGAATGTTGTCATTCTCTTAACCGCCGAGCCATCTCTCCGGCCCTGAGAATGTTGTCATTCTCAAAAATGAACTTTTACCTTACAAAAAAAGAAACTTCCTTCCCTTTAGACTTGCAGTATTAGTTTATAGAAATAAAATAATATCCAGTCTAATAAAGCTAAAGAAATAAAATCATTTAATTACTTGTTCCTCAAAATACTATAATTTCTTGCTTAGTTTAATGTATGTTACATAAATACAGCTGACAGTTTCATATAGGTAATAGGTTGGTGTAAACAAACAAATGAAGTCAGTACTAAACTAAATTTGAACATTCCCTACAAGCTTATATTTTCATTTTGAAAACATTTTGCAAAGGAAACGGACATATGTTTTGAAGTTCGAAAACCTGTGCTCTGTTCCTTTTAAAGTGTATACTGGCTTTTCCCAGTGGTACATATTTGTAGTTTCATCTGGTTCAGAAGGCTGAATCAAATGATCACATTTTTGAAACAAGTCTGGGCAGCTTTAATTCTAATCAGCAGCTATTGCTACAGTATTTTAAATTTTTCCAGTAGTTCAGACAGACAAGAAAAGGAAGTCTCTAAAGTTACACAAATTTTTAATATTACTTATTCCTTTAATTTTCAACCTTTTTATGGGTATTGAGGACCCTTTCCTAGATGCTTAAAAAAGGTCACTGTTCATATCACCTCTTTAAAAAATGGTTGTAATTGAGAAAATACACACAAAATGTGCTCTGTTGCATTTAGAAGTACTTAGCAGAATTTGTGTGGGTTTTGGGTTTTGTTTTTTTGGTGGTGGTGGTGTTTGCCACATCTGTTTGAAAACCATAGCCATGTGCCGTAGCTCTAGGTTAGGGAAGTCTACGTTAGCTCAGTTGGCTAGGGACCAGAAGGCCAGTCCAGTGCCTTCAGGTCACGTGTAAAGTGTCTGAGATTCAAAGACAGAACAGTCGTAAACCTCTGGCTTGGATCCGTAATCTTACTACCACAGCTGATAGTAAATTTGGTTTGGTTTGTTCATAGCTTTTTAAACTATCTGAGGAACTTTGTTTTGAAGTAATTGTACTTTTTTAAACTATTGAATCAGAGAAAGGCGATGTGAAGTCGAAGACTGAAGCTTTGAAGAAAGTGATCATTATGATCCTGAATGGTGAGAAGCTTCCCGGGCTCCTGATGACCATCATTCGTTTTGTGCTGCCTCTTCAAGATCACACCATCAAAAAGTTGCTTCTGGTCTTCTGGGAGATTGTTCCCAAAACAACTCCAGATGGGAGGCTTTTGCATGAAATGATTCTTGTGTGTGATGCATACAGAAAGGTAAACCAAACCATAACTGTTCGCCTTATTTGTAATTATAAAATTGTTGTAATATATACTGCTAGATTTTAAAATGAAATCTTTGATGAGATGAAAAATTGTAAGTATTTATTAGTGAAGCTGTAAACTCAAAAATGTGTTCAGCCTATGACCTATAGGCTTAGACTGCCCAAGGCTGGGGATAGCTGTTAATATGATCAGATACTTTTTGGTGGATTGGGAGTGGATTTTTATTTGGTTTTGTTTTTCTTGGTAACTATTGTATGAGGCTCAGAGTAAACTTTGTAGATGACAGTGTCTTAACATAATGTTAAAAGATTGTATATGCTTGTAAATTTTACTGTAAAAAATTGTATTGTTGCTTTTTCCTTCATCTATGTATTTTATGAGTTTTTGAAAAGACAATGGTGAGGTGCAAAAAAATTGCTTCGGTCAAGAGGAATCAGAAAGAAATTGGTAATTTAGATCTTTTTCCTAAATCTAACTTTAATTTTTTCAAATTAGAAACTTTGATATTTAAAACTTGATTTTTTTAAAAAAGCTGAAATTGAGGCCTGTGACATGATTCATCAGGTAAAGTGCTTTTTGCCAACCCTGGTACCTGAGTGTGACTCCACGGACCCACATGGTGAAAGGAGAGAACTGATTCTTGTAAATTGTCCTTTAACCTCCACCGTGTGTGCAAGCATACACACACACATGCACACACAAAGAAGCAAATGTAAGGTTTTCAAAGCTGGAACTCAATATTTCCTACTTTATTTTTATATCAGGATCTTCAGCATCCTAATGAGTTTATTCGAGGATCTACCCTTCGTTTCCTTTGCAAATTGAAGGAAGCAGAATTGCTGGAACCTTTAATGCCCGCTATCCGTGCTTGTTTGGAACATCGTCATAGCTATGTTAGGAGAAACGCCGTTTTAGCTATCTATACCATCTACAGGTGAGGAAAGATATTTATTTGCTTTATTTCTGTTTGCTTTATATTGCTTTAGATTAGAAGTTCCAGTGTGGTTGGTTACAGAATATAAGTACTTGTAGATATGGTTTGCTAATCAAAACGGTATTTACTATCATTAAATTGTTAACATAGAGAAGTCAAAAAGATCTGGGAATAGTGGGCTCTAGTTTTGGAAAGACACAGTCAGTTTGAATGCTACAGCACCATTTAAAATTATTGTACGCTGGCTGGAGAGATGGCTCAGCTGTTAAGGCTAGGCTCACAACCAAAAATACAAAATTATTGTATGCTTTCTAGTTTAAGGCCATGACCATCATTCCTAATTGGATTGCTGCAGTTCTCTTAGTTCATTTATTCACTTGCTAAGGGCATTGCATTTTTTACCTTGTTTTAAAATTCTCACTTTGAACAGTGTGGGTCTTGTCTTAGAAGCTTTGAAGAAGGATTCTTGTTATAACAGCTGAAAATTTAGCCTGGACCGGTGGTGCATCTCTTAAATCCAGCTTCTAGGGAGGTTGATTCAGGAGGATAAACAGGTTTGAGGCCAGTCTGGGCAACTTAATAAGTTTCTAAAAATAGAAAAAGGTTGGGGATGTGGCTCAGTGAGTGTTTATGTAGCAGGAGCAAAGCCTTGAGACAGTCATAATAATAAAATAATAAAGCAGAAGAGGTTGAACCTTAAAATGGTTTTAAGATTCAGAAGAGGCTAGAGTGCTAAACTGTTATAGTCATGGCTGTGAGTCCATTTACTAGTAGGTTGTGGTGCGGAGGGTAGAGCTTAGTAGCAGAGTCCTGGCCTAGAATGTGTGAGCATGGTCCTGGGTTAGACTCCTAGCACTGCCACTGTAGCTAGAATATGTATTATTTTGTGTCTGTGCACATGTGCGCAGGTTATGTGAGTGTGTGTGTGTGTGTGTGTGTGTGTGTGTGCGCCCCAGAGAACAGCATTAGTTATTATTCCTCAGGCATCATCAACCTTTAACAATGAGTTTCTTCATTGGCTAGGAACTCACCCAGTAGTCTAGGCTGGCTGACCAGAGAGCCGCAGGGATCTTGTCTTCATGTTCTCAGTGCCGGGCTGGCCTCGAACTCAGAGATCTACCTGCCTCTGCCTCCCAATTGCTAGGATTAAAGGCATGCACCATGACACCCAGCTTGGCTTTCTTTCTTTTTTAACTTTTATTAATTACACTTTATTCATTTTGTATCCCCCCCATAAGCCCCACCCTCTTCCCCTCCCAATCCCACCCTCCCCCTCGTTGGCTTTCTTTTTTTAAGACTTATTTATTTTATATATATGAGTGCTCTGTTTTCATGCATACCAGAAGAGGAGATCAGATATGATTACAGCTGGTTGTGAGCCTGCATGTGGTTGCTGAGAATTGAACTCAGGACCTCTGGAAGAGCAGCCAGTGCCCCCACCCCCTTTTTATTTTTTTTAAATTATTAGTATTTATTACAATTTATTCAATTTGTATCCCAGCTGTCCCCCTCTCTGGTCTCCTCCCAATTCCACTCTCCCTTCCCACCGCTTTTTTTAATGTAAGTTCTAGGAAGTTTTGGAACTATGATAACTGATGATGGTACTATGATATTTACTTTATTATATGTTCTTTTTTGTTTTTATTTTATTTTGTTTTGTTTTTCAAGACAGGAGTTTCTCTGTGTAGCCTTGGCCCTCCTGGAACTTACTCTTTAGACCAGTATGGCCTTGAACTCAGCAATTCACCTGCCTCTGGCTCCCGAGTGCTGGCATTAAGGGCGATATGCACTACCACCAGGCTTTACATATCTCTTTTTAAAATTATTGTTTTGTTTTATGTATATGGGTGTATTGCCTGCATGTATGTATGTGCCTAATGCCAAAAAGGCCAGAAGAGGACTTCAGATACCCTGGTAGCAGAATTATAGACAGTTGTGAGCTACCATGTCAGTGCTGAGAATAGAATCCATGTTGTCTGTAAGAGCAATCAGTACTCTTAACCACTTTTCTCTCCTGTTCTACGTATTATTTTTATTTAAAAAATTAAAGACTTGTGTTAAGGTTTTTTTGTTTGTTTGCTTGCTTGCTTGCTTGCTTTTGTTTTTTTTAAGACAGGGTTTCTCTGTGTAGCCCTGGCTGTTCTGGAACTAACTCTATGGACCATGCTGGCCTCAAACTCAAAAAGGTCCGTGTGCCTCTACCTCCCTGTGTCTGGCTCACAAAGTTTAAGTTTTAATGTTGGTAATGTCTAGAAAGTAAAGTAAGAAAGTGAGTTTTTATTTAATATGAATGTTACCTGTTTTGTTTAAAGAAATTTTGAACATCTAATACCTGATGCTCCTGAGCTGATACATGATTTTCTGGTAAATGAGAAGGATGCAAGCTGCAAAAGAAATGCATTTATGATGCTGATTCATGCAGATCAGGTAAAAGCACCTAAAAATACTTTCTCACTATAGTTAAATGAAAATTAAAAATCTACAAGTTCCTCAGCATATTTTCTTTTCTTTATTGGTTTTTTTCTTTTCTTTCTTCCTTCCTTCCTTCCTTCCTTCCTTCCTTCCTTCCTTCCTTTCTTTCTTTCTTTTTTTCTTTCTTTCCTTCTTTCCTTCTTTCCCTCCTTCCTCCCTCCCTCGATCCCTCCCTCCCTCGATCTCTCCCTTCCTCCCTTCCTCCCTCCCTCCCTCCCTCCCTCCCTCCCTTCCTTCCTTCCTTCCTTCCTTCCTTTTTCTTGACAGGGTCTAACTGTATAGCTCTGGCTGTCCTAGAACTTGCTATGCAGACCACACTGACCTTGAACGCAGAGAAATTCTTATGTCTCTGCCTCCCAAGTATGCCACTATGCCTGGCCTCAGCATGTGGTATGTTTTTAACTAGTAGGTTGTAGTACCTGTGGTTTAGTTTGCAGTCTACAGAGTTAGCTAGGGCTACAGAGAGAAACCCTGGCTTGAAAAATAAAAAAAGTATTGATGTTTTTACTGATGAGACATTAAGGTCATAGTTCTGTGTGTACATTGTCTGATTATGAGACTTACTGGGAGATTGTTCTGTCCGGTCTCAGTAATAGGAATATAACTATGCTCTTTATTCATTTTGGGGGTTTTGAGACAGAATCTCCTTATGTAACTTTGCGGGCCTACAACTTCCTATCAGGCTATCTTCAGATTTCCACATATCCTTTGCTTCTACCTCTCAGGTGCTGGGGTTACAGGCATATGCCACCATACCCAGTTTAGGAATGCCTAAATGGCTGGTTTATTTCAATTACATGAATATCCTGAATCATGTAGGACTTAAGACTTCTTACTTGTTACAAAAATTCAGACCACACATGTGACCCAATTCTAGAAAATGTTGTGATTTTCTCACATATATTTGAGTTAGCTTCTTTCTTAGTATCTTTTACTTCTTTCTCCCAATTAATTCCTTTTTGTTCCAATTTCTTCATTAGTTTTATATTTGGGGTAATACATATATATTTTTGAATTTGTATTAATTCATTATACCAAGTGACAAATATAAATATATTCTTATTTTTTTAGGATCGAGCTTTGGATTATTTAAGTACATGTATTGATCAAGTTCAGACATTTGGAGACATTCTACAGTTAGTTATTGTTGAACTAATTTATAAGGTAAGAATGATAATTTAATTAAAAAACAAAAAACAAGGATAGCTCAAACAATCCTATACAATAAAAAAAACTTCCAGAGATCTTACCATCCCTGATTTCAAGCTATATTGCAGAGCTGTAGTAATAAAAACCAGATGGTTTTGGCATAAAAACAGACAGGTTGCTCAGTGACTCGAAGACCTAAATGTAAATCTATACACCTATGGATTTTTTTCTCTTTTATTTTATGTGCTATTAGTGAGAGAGTGTCTTATCCCTTGGAATTGGTATTACAGAGAGTTGGGAGCTGCCATATGGGTACTGGGAATTGAACCTGGGTCCTTTGGAAGAGCAGACAGTGCTCTTAACCACTGAGCCATCTCTCCAGTCCCACCTATGGATTTTTTTTATAAAGAAATCAGAAATATACAGAAGAAAAAAAGCATCTTTAAGAAATGGTGCTGCTCTAACTGGATGTCTGCATGTAGAAGAATGCAAATAGATCCATAGCTATCACCCTGTATAAAATTCAAGTCCAGTGAATCAAAGACCTCAACATAAAACCACATACACTAAACCTGATAGAAGAGAAAGCAGGAAATAGCCTTGAATCCAGTGTTCAGGAAACTTCCTGAGCAGAACACCTTTAGCCCAGGCACTAAGATCAACAATTAATAAATGGGACTTCATGAAACTGAAAAGCTTCTGTAAGGCAAAGGACACAGTAGGCCAAATGGCAGCCTACAGAATGGGAAAAGATCTTCACCAACTCTGACAGAGGACTAATGCACAAATATATAAAGAACTCAAAAAAGTAGACACTAACAATACAAATAATTCAACTAAAAAAATGGTACAGATTTAAATAGAGAATTCTCAACAGAGAAATCTCAGATGGCCAAGAAGCACTTCAAGAAGTGTTCAACTTCCTCAGCCATCAGGGAAATGCAAATCACAACTACTTATTCTTGTCAGAAACACAAATGACAGGTCATGCAGGGCTGGTGAGGGTATGGAGCACTCCTCCACTGCTGGCGGGAGTGCAAACTTGTACAGCAACTTCGGAAATCAATGTGGTGGTTTCTCAGGAAATTGGGAATCAGTCTGCCTCGAGACCCACCTATTCCATTCCTGGGTGTATACCCAGCGGACACTGCTCCACCTCGAGGACACTTGCTCTACCATGTTCATAACAGCATCATTTGTGACAGCCAGAAACACGAAACAACCTGAATTTCCCTCAACCGAAGAATAAATTTAAAAAAAAAAAGTGGTACATTTATACAATGGAGTACTACTCAGCTTTTAAAAATAATGACATTGGCACTTGGGGAGGCACAATCTGTTGGTCTACAAAGCAAGTCCAAGAGCCATGGCTACACAGAGAAGCCGTCTCAAAAAAAACAAACAAGCAAACAAAAAACAACCCCCCCCCAAAAAAAGACATTATGAAATTGGCAGCCAAATGGATAAAACTAGAAAAGTTATCCTGAGTGAGGTAACCCAGACCCAAAAAGACAAACATGATATATACTCATAAGTAGATATTAGCTGTAAAATAAAACAGTCATGCTAAAATCCATAGATCCAGAGAGGCTAAGTTATGAGGGCTTAAGGGAGTATGCCAGGATTTCCCTGGGAAGGGGAAATAGAATAGATGTTTTTTGGTGGACTGGGGACAAGTAGGATTGGAAAGAGGGTGGAGAAAATACTAGAGAAATAACTGGATTTGGGGGACATTTCAGGGGCAAGGTAGAAAGCTAGTGCAATGGAAATTCCATGAAACCTATGAGAGCAACTCTAGCAAAAACTAGTCATGGGGTCCACAGAGCCTGAACCAGCCATCTTCTGCAACCAGACAAGACTTCAAGTGAAAGGATTGGGACACCAATACAGCTACAAAACCTTCAGACTACAGATTATCCTGCCTGCAGAGTGTGCTGGAACGGGGGCCTTGCGTAATTGTCATCAGAGAGATCAGAGAGACTTCAGCAACTGCTGGGAGTGGATGCAGAGTCCCACAGCCACACACATTAGGTGGAGCTCCAGGAGTCCTGCTGAGGAGGGAGAGGAAGGATCAGAAGAACCAGAGAGGCCAGGGACACCTCAAGAACACAGCCCACAGGCCCACAGAATCAACTGACTGGGACTCGTGGGGACTTGTAGAGATCAGAGAGTCTATAGGGGTCTGACCTAGGTCTTCTGCACATATGTCATGGCTGAGTAGCTTAGTATTATGGGATTCCTAACTCACTGGGAGCGGGGTCTTAATCTTGCCTGTTTGTGGGACCCTTCTCCTACTGGGATGCCTTATCCAGCCTTGATATGATTGATATATGTAGCCTGGTCTTACTGTAGCTTGTTATTCTTTGTTTGGTTGATATCCCTGAGAGGTCTGCTCTTTTCTTTTTTCTTTTTCTTTTTTTTTTTTTTAAGATTTATTTATTATGTATACAATGTTCTGTCTGCACGTACACTTGCACACCAGAAAAGGGCACCAGATTTCATTAGAGATGGTTGTGAGCCACCATGTGGTTGCTGGAATTTGAACTCAAGACCTCTGGAAGAGCAGCCAGTGCTCTTAACCTCTGAGTCATCTCTCCAGGCCCATCTGCTCTCTTCTAAGGGGAGGTGAGGTAGGGATGTGGATCTTGGGGAGAAGGGAGGTGGAAGGGAGAGACTGAGGAAAGGGGAGGGAGAGGAAACTGAAGTCAGGATGTAATACATGAAAGAAGAAAAAATAATTTTTAAAAGAGTGATAATTTATGATTTATAAATAAATTCAACAGTTTACGACAAAAGTAAATAGCCTTATTCTGGAACATTCTTCAACTGCTATAATAATTTTTTAATTTGGTATTGTATATATTTGTTGCGAGCTGATGACATGCTGTAGATGGTCAGAAGAGGGTCAGTTCTCTTCTTCCACTCTGTGTCCCAGGGATAGAACTCAAATTGTCAGGCTTTGTGGTAAATTAATTAAGCCACTTAGTTGTCTCACTAGCCCCAGTAATAATGTTTTAATAATAGAGACATTATTAAATATCTTAATTTATGCCTTCCTTTTGGTGTTGTTGTTTTCCAGACAGGATTGCTCTGTGTAGCATTGGCTGTTATGGACTTATTTTGTAGACCAGGCTGGCCTGAAACTCACAGAGATGTGCCTGGGATTACAGGCATGTGCCACCACGCCTGGCAATTTATGCCACCTTATAGCCATTTTTTTCTGTAATAACTTTATTGTGTCCCCCAAGTACTTGCTTCTGTTCTTTTTAAGTCTTTATAAGAAATTAGTCTGTATGGCTTAAAGAAATCATTGCCCAGTCATTGAGTGGATGAATTAGCCTTTAGAATAAAGTACAGAATATTTTTAATTATATATCAAACTTCTTTGAAAAACTAAAATTTAATAAACTTTATAAATGCTTTATTTTTAAGAGTGATTAGTTGGTCCCAATTAGGTAGCTCAGTGAGCAAATGTGCTTGGGGGCATAAGCCACATAAAGGTGGAAGGAGGGAGCTGAGATACTGTACTGAGATACCACCACACATGTATGCACAGCCCTTTGCTCCCCCACCTCAAGGGCACAGATACACAAGTTTTTGAAAAATGTTTTAAATTTAAAAGTGAAAAGAAATGGGAAATACCTTATTATGCTTCAGAAACATTCAGGAGTGTTGTAGTTTTAAGCGTCTGACAACCCTGTGGTAAGCAAATCTGTCAGTACTATTTTTCTAATATTTCAGTATTTTACAACAATATTGACCAGCTAATAGCCCCAAAGTGGCTTCTGATTTAAGTGGAAGAAAAAGGACATACCTCTATCACTATGAATCAAATACTAGAAATAATTAAATTTGTTGCTGTGGTCTGGAAGTTTAAGTGTGTCCCCCAAAGTCTTGGATTTCAATGTGTCAGTGTAGAAGTATGTAATAAAGAGCTGAACCCTAGTGCAAAGTTATTAGGGTGTACTGCCCTCAGGGTTTCTTATGAGAAACCTTAGAGGACACTGTAGGAAGAGCAAGCCATGGGGCGCGAGCCAAGGCTCAGTGATAGAACGTTGCCTGCCTCAAGAGGCCCTGGATTTGCTCTTGGTCCTGTTAAAACTGGGGGGAGTTTCAACATGTTTGCTGTTGGGGTTTTGTGTAGGTTGGAGGGCAGCATCTTGGTTATGCAACCAAGGCGAGCCTTGAACTTCTGGATTCAGCTATCCTCCTACATTGACTGCATGGTAGTTTTCAATATTTTTTGAGAGAGCTGATTGTTATAATGTTCTGATAAAACAAATATCATCCAGTTGTCCTCAGGGTCATAATCCTCCTTGCTCTACTTTCCGAGTTGGGATTACAAGTATCCAATATTGTTCTCGGCATATCTTCTTTTTCTGACTTGGCATCCAGAATAAAAGTTTAGATTAACTAGAATAGTCTATTGGGGCATCTACATTAATGTAGTTGGTGAGCGTGTTCTAGGTTTTCTTACTTTGACTTTCCTTTCACTTGTTTAAATACACATCCTTTATAGTCAACTGAAGACTTATGAAGCAATGAAAATGCAATTAACAATACAATGGATAAATGCACAAGTAGCTCTGACAGTTACCTTGAATGTACCTTTTCATTTTTTTGTGTGTGTGCGTGCACACGTCATGCATACCTGTGGAGGTTAGAGGGTAACTGTGGAGTACGTGCTTTCCCTTTTGTATGGGTTCCAGGGATCAAACTCAGGTTGCTAGCTTGTTCTACAAACACTGTTGAACCATCTTGCTGGCTCCTGTGACAGTTACTTGAAACATTTTTTTTTCTTCTGAAATTATCAATGTTGTTACATCTCACCTGGTGTTGGCTGTTATTTTTTTTATACCTTTGAGATTATTCTTAGCTTTTATATTGTATTTTACTTACTATTTACCAAGACAGTGTCTCACTCTGTAGGTAACTCTATTTAGTCTGCAACTCACTATGGAGACCAGGCTGGCCTGGACCCAGAGATCTGCCTGCTTCTTCCTAAAGGCAGACATTAAAGGTGTGAGCCACCATGCGTTAAAGTATTTCATCTAAAGTAATTATCAAGGCTGGGAATGTAGCCTGCTATGTGTAGAATGCCTTTAAAACCAGCTGAAGCCTGAATGTTTTCTTTTCCAGGTCTGTCATGCTAATCCATCAGAAAGGGCCCGTTTCATTCGCTGTATCTACAACTTACTGCAGTCATCAAGTCCTGCTGTAAAATATGAAGCTGCTGGGACACTAGTGACACTGTCAAGTGCACCCACTGCAATAAAGGTACTCTGGGGTAATTTGATAGACATCTTGTTTTATCCCTCATGATTTAATGGCACTGCAGCTCTTTATGTGATTACTTCCGTACTTATGCAGATATGTCCAACCTTTGACATTAAACACAACATGTACAAAGTTCTTGCTTGAGAACCACACAACTGAGTTAAAGGGAGAAAAATATCAATACCCCCCAGCACACATGTGCGCGAGCACACACACACACACACACACACACACACACACACACACTGCTTTCAGTAAGTACAATTTTATGCTGGTCTGCATTTATATCTACTCTTGGCCACCAAGCCCCAGGCTGGACACATGGTAGAGAGAACTACAGATTTTGTAAGATGATTTGTTTCTTTACATAATACAGCCTTTTCTTCTTGCTTACGGAAAAGGGGAGAAAAACGTGGAAAATAATAGTATTTCTAGTTTCTAGAGAATTATACTGATGTTTGAAGATCTTTCTTCACAATTACATTAAAAACTGGATCTATAATGAACACTTCTGAAAATGTCATTGGTGATCAATAATAGGTTATTGCATTTCTTTTCTTTTGTTTATTCCATCAAGCCTTAGTAAAAAACCTCTAGTATTTTCAGAGAATAATAATTCTAGAAAGCCAGCAGGTATAAATTATGAATTTACTGTTTTACCATTAATACTTGAAACGCTTTTTATTTATAAATAATTTTAAATGTGTAGGGAACTTAAAGAAACAGGACAGAGTTCCCGTACATTCCACTTGTCCTGTCTTGTAATGTTTACCTTGTGTGATCATTGTGTGACTGTCAGAACTAAATTGACATTGAAATAGTAGTGTCAAATTAGTCTCTGCAGGTTTTCAGTTAATGGCCTTTTCTGTTTCATGATCCACTAGAGGGTTCCATGATTTACTCTGTTGTCTGTAGAGTCCCCTCTAACCTATGAGGATTACTTTCATGGCTTCATAAAGAATACCAGTTTGTTTTATAAGAGATTCTGGAACTTGAATTTGTCTCATGTTTTCTTATAATCACTAAGATTAGACGTTTGGGGACAAATACCACAAAACTGATCTTCTACTGTCACGGGTCCTCAGTATGTGAGACCTATATACCTTATTCATGGTCAGTTAGGTCAAGTGCTGGCTCCCTGATTTCTCCCATTGTTCCGATTCCTCTTGTATTCAAAATATATTTGAGGTACTTTGAGACTGTAGCTCTCCTGTTGTTCCTTCAGAGCCACTAATTTTAGCACAGAGAAATGGATTTTTCTCAGCTATAGTTATTACTAGATATCCTAAGGGTTACTTTTATAGTACCTTGTTTTACAGTTAGTATGGAATTCCTCCATAAGGAAGTGCTGACTCTCTCCCTTTTCTTCTGTTCTTCATTTATAACATATAAATATGAATATTTGTTTTATGGCTCATAATCCACTCTTATCATTATTTATTTTGTTCAAGTTGTTTCAGCTTTGGCTATTGAGAGCTTTTATAGATTGGCTACTATTTCCTTTGATTTTAAACTTGATCATTGTACAAATCTTATGTAAAAATGGTAATAGGGCACTAGGGTTGTAGCTCACTTGCTAAAGCACTTAATTGGGGTGTGCAAAGCCCTGGGTTCAGTCAGCAGTGCTACCTCCTAAAAAGTTTAAATATACGCTAACATTTCATAAGAGGTTATATTTCATCTTTGACTTTGTAATCCTTTCCGTGCCGTGTAGTCTAAAGTAACACTGAGGTTTGTTATAATTAGGGATAGACATACATATTCCTTTAAATGAATTGCATAAATGGTAGTGCAGAGGTGAGTGGGTATATTTTAGATTTTTAGTGGCCTGACAGGGTGGAACAGTTCTTATTTTTACAACATTTGATTTTTTTAGAATGCATTTCTTTTTTTTCTGTAGGCGGCTGCTCAGTGTTATATTGATTTAATCATTAAGGAAAGTGATAACAATGTAAAGCTCATAGTTCTGGACCGGTTGGTGGAATTAAAAGAGCATCCTGCTCATGAGCGAGTCCTCCAGGTAAGTTTTATTTTTTATTTATTTATTTATTTTTATGTAGATTTAGGTCATTCCCAAGCCTTGCCACTGTAAGTAACCATATTGAGAACCTGAAACCTGGCAGTGTAAATTTGGGGCAACTGAGGTATAAGCCTTAAATCACCATCTCAAAAAGACCATGTTTAGGTCTTTTTATGTGACATTGATTTGCTGACAATTAGCCAAACTGGCTTTCCTGTAAAATACTCTTCTTCCTGGATGTGGCTGATGACTTTGCTGTAATGTCACTAGCCTGTTCCTCTGACTTTGTATTTTCTATGAAATGAGTTGGATCTAAAACTTGATAGAGTCAAAGTGTACATTGTCAGTTGTCGCTTCATGGCTCACTACACTAGGAGATCCAACACTTCTTCCAACACTACTAATTTCAGTATTAATCAGAGGATTGAGGTGATGAGGGGCAAAAGCACTATGGAGCCATTAAGATCTTTTTCTTATGACGAGAAAGACTGGCATCACTTTGCAGTTTTTGTTCTTCTACAGGATCTGGTGATGGACATCCTAAGAGTACTGAGCACACCAGATTTAGAAGTGCGTAAGAAAACGCTGCAGTTAGCTCTGGATCTTGTCTCTTCCAGGAATGTTGAAGAGGTAAAACAGAACATTGGTGACATTCTTTGTTAGTGGCCCAAGTATGATGTAATTCTCATTTGTTTTTACTTTTTTTCCCCATAGTTGGTTATTGTCTTGAAGAAAGAAGTAATTAAAACAAATAATGTGTCTGAGCATGAAGACACTGACAAATACCGACAACTCCTTGTGAGAACACTGCATTCCTGTTCTGTCCGATTTCCAGATATGGCTGCAAATGTTATTCCTGTGGTATGTAATTTTTATCATCTCACTTGTAAGATTCTCTAGATGTTTTTATTTCTCTTTTTGAGTTATTTTACATCTACTGAAATTGCAACCACCTGAGATAACAAAAATCTCACTGTACATTTCTGATTTTTGTGTATATTCCTATGCCAACTAGGGTAAGAACTCAGATTTCCTTTGCAGCACACAGGACTGTTGAGACTTCTGTTAATGTACTAATGCTTAATCTCTCAGCTTATGTTTTGTTCTATATTTTGAAAATCACTACCATTTTTTGTTCATTAATTTATTTCTGGCTTTATATAATTTTTCTTTCTGGAACCTAACTATTTGTTCTATTTCTTTTTTCTGTTAGCTAATGAAATTTCTCAGTGACAATAACGAAGCAGCAGCTGCTGATGTCTTGGAGTTTGTTCGTGAAGCCATTCAGCGCTTTGACAACCTACGAATGCTGATTGTTGAGAAGATGCTTGAAGTCTTTCATGCTATTAAGTCTGTCAAGTAAGTTTAAAACACAATGTAAAGTTGAACATTTTTGTAAATTTCTATTTTCAAAGGATCAATTGGCAGAAGGTAAAATTAGAGAGTAAACAAGACATACTGTACACATTATCCACCAACATTCTCAGTTCATAATGTATAAGATGGTTTTAGTTAGGTTTCTGTATTCTCATTACATCTAAAACATTGTGAATCCCAGAGTCCCCAAGAAGTATATTTTTTAAGTGTTGTATTTAAAATCACCTTTTGGATACCTATTATTTATGTCACTCAGCATTTATTGAAAAGAAGGTTTTAAACCACAACCTCAATCTCACAGTATGTTAGATTCAATTAGCTTTTCTTTATGAGAAAGGATTGTTGAATACAAATTTTGCTATATTTATTGCATTCTGTGGATAAGCTACAAGAGATTTGTAGTATGTCTACTTAAATAGGATGGGACCAGTACAAGTTTAGTTCAGTAGTGTGAGATATATTTATACATACATACACATGCACACAAATTATACACATATGTATGATGCGTATGTGTGTGAAAGTAAAATTTGTCCTGTTTATAAGAAAAAAACATCAAAGCTTTGCTTTTGATAGCTGTAATCTTCTGTAAGTTTCTATGATTTTATTTTTCTAAAGAGATTCAGTTAAAAATCTAAAAAAAAGGATGACTAAAAATTTTATCCAGTTTAACATTTTAACATAGAAAACTGTTGCTGTCCTTGTTAACTGTCTTAGTTAGGGTTTCTGTTGTTGTGAAAAGACATCATGACCACAGCAACTCTTATAAAGGAAAACATTGAATTGGGGCTGGCTTACATTTCAGACGTTTAGTCCATTACCATCATGTGGGAAGCCTGGCAGCATGAAGGCAGACATGGAGCTGGAAAGGTAGCTCAGAGTTCCACATCTAGAGTCACGGGCAATAGGAAGTGACTGTGTGCCACACTGGGTGTAGCTTAAGCATACATGATCTCAGCCCACCTCCACAGTGACAACACTTCCTCCACTAAGGCCACACCTACTCCACTAAGGCCACAGAGTCTGTGGGGCTATTCCTATTCAAACTACATTAACATTTGGGAGTCAGGGAATTATTTTGTTTTTGTGACAAGACACTACTGTGAGCCTAGTTTGAGTGTCTTTATGACAGATATGTGCCTACCACAGCTGGCTCTCGTTTTTTTTTTTTTTTTTTTTTTTTTTTTATGTGCTGGGTTAAACCCAGCACCTTGTGCATCGTAGAAAAACACTATACAAGTGAGCTGACTCCCAACTCTGACTTGATATTCTTCTGTATATATCATCTTACCCAACATTTTGTTTCTTGCTGTGATTACAAATAAAAAGTGGAATGGATTTTAAAATTATATTCAAATAATATGTTACTCATAGTAAAAAATGATAAAACCAGATTTATTTTTACTGTTCCTAAATGAAGTGCTTATGGGGAACATTTTGGTAAATTATGACTTTTATTGCTTAACTTACTAATTTTAGAATGTGCCTAATAGCAGTGAAAGCAAGTAGCTATTTTTCTTATGATTTCTGGAGAGAAATAAAGTTTCCCATTTGTTAAAATCTTTCTGAACTGTTCCTTTTCCAGAATACAAAATCCTGGTTTTTTGCCTTTGCTTAAATTCATGAAGAAACATTTCTGTGTCAAGATTTGTCTCCAGATCTGTATTTCAGCTTCTCCATTCTTGCCCTAGGATTTATCGAGGTGCACTGTGGATCCTGGGAGAATACTGTAGTACAAAGGAAGACATTCAGAGTGTGATGACTGAGGTCCGCAGGTCCCTTGGGGAGGTAGGTTTTACTAAGGGTCTGCTTTGTGTGATGGTTGTGCTTTAGAAAACTCGGCTTGGCTGGCAGTGTAGCGTAGTGGTAGAGTCCATGCCTGGCACTCATGGCAGCCCTGGGGTCAATTTCTAGCACAGACACAAAGGACACAGCAATTTGATATGTATGTGATCATTCACTTTTGTGTTTTTCTTGAGTAGTATTTGTGCTAAAGAACACTGAAAATTGTATTTTAATTATCCAGATAAATAAACCTCAGGGGCTATGGAAATTTAAAAGCGCCCCCTACCTCCATGAGAACCATTAATAATTTCAAATAATTATTTATTTACCTTTGGGTAAGGTTTTATTTGAACAAAGTCTATGCAGCTAATAAAATTCTTTTCTATATCTCTTTCCTTCCTTCCTTCCTTCCTTCCTTCCTTCCTTTCTTTGTCTCTCTGTCGCTCTTTCTTTCTTTCTTTCTCTTAAGATTAGGTTTCTCTGTGTAACCCTTGCTGTCCTGGAACTTGCTCTGTAGACCAGGCTGACCTCAAACTCAGAGATTTGCCTACCTCTGCCTCCTGAGTGCTGGGATTAAGGTATGTGCTGCTGGTGTTACCGTTGTCCAGCTTTTTTGTTTTGTTTTGTTTTTTCTTTTTTGCTTTTTTTGAGACAAGATCTCACTACGTAGGCCTGGCTGGCCTGAAATTCACTACATAGACTAGGGTAGCTTTGAACTCATGGATCTACTGATCAACCTGCCTCTGCCTCTTGGGTGTTAGCATTAAGAATGTGCACTACCCAGGGGTCTTTCCTGAGACTCATACTCCAACCAAGTACCGTGCTTGGAGATAACCTAGAACCCCTGTACAGATGTAGCCCATGGCAGTTCAGTGTCCAAGTGGGTTCCATAGTAATGGGAACAGGGACTGCCTCTGACATGAACTAATTGGCCTGCTCTTTAATCACCTCACCCTGATGGGGGAACAGCCTTACCAGGCCACAGAGGAAGACAATGCAGCCACTCCTGTTGAGATCTGATAGACTAGGATCAGAAGGAAGGAGAGGAGGACCTCCCCTATCAGTGGACTTGGGGAGGGGCATGGGTGGAGACGGGGAGGGAAGGTGAGATTGGGAGGGAAAGAGGGAGGAGTTTATGGGGGGATACAAAGTGAATAAAGTGTAATTAATATAAATTAAAATAAAAATAGTAAAAAAAAAAAAAGAATGTGCCCTACCATGCCTGACAATAGCTGATAAATTCTGCTATTGCTGATGTGTTTTGAAAGAATATATCAGAGCAAGGATAACTTTAGACTTTATATACTAATGTTATATACTAATTATACTAATATTAGTATAATGTATATACTAATGTATATAAAGTATGTACATCATATACTTTATACATTTATACATTATATACATTTGGAATGTCCCCTCACCAAAATAATTTTATGGTAGAATACAATGGACTACTTTACCAGGAGACCTGGGTTCTCTACTAATTACTGTCAGTAGTTAGCTCTGAGACCTTCACTTTAAGTTCCTTAATTACCTAAACTTCTTTTCATCTATAAAATAATAAAGATTCTTAGAGTTGTTACATACACGAGAAATTTAGGCAACATGTTGGTTGGTGAAGTTATTTGTACATTTCATTTCATTTTAAAGGGATAAATGTTGTTTTGGTTCATATTTCAGGGGAAGAGATGAAGAGGAGGAATGAGGTCCAGTGTCTCATTCACTGAGCTAGACAGTGTCCTGTCTGTTTTCTATTAAGGAATTGTTCAGAATAAGTGAAAATTCCCCCTTAATAGAATAAAAAATGAGGGTCAAAATTGTTTTATTATATTGTTCATACAACATACAAGTAGTAAGTGGTGGTTTGGAATTCACATCAGAATCATCGACTGTAAATTTGTTCTTCCTGCAGAGCTCCATGTTCCAAAATCCCTCAGGAGAAGGCCTTCTGTATAAAGTTATTGACTATCTCAATGTAACTTTACTGTTGATATTATTAAATCAGTGTTTCCAATTGGCTTTTAGATCCCAATTGTAGAATCAGAAATAAAGAAAGAAGCTGGTGAGTTAAAACCAGAAGAAGAAATAACTGTCGGGCCAGTCCAGAAGTTGGTTACGGAGATGGGTACCTATGCCACTCAGAGTGCGCTCAGCAGTTCTAGACCTACCAAGAAAGAGGAAGACAGGTAAGAGCTCTGCCCCACCAGCTGACTGGACTGTTACTCCTGGGGTGGCAGTTGTGTGGCTTCTTTCTCTACTGGTTTTTGATGCTTAAGTGAAAGTATTTGCCATTTAAGGTCCTTGAAAGACGGTACGTGTGTAAGGTTTCCTCTGGGAGTTATCTCTGGCTTTAGATTTTAGTTTTCCTGTTTTCACTGATGTAAATGTTCTTTTAAAACTTACTTAATCACACAGAAATGCTGTGTTGATATTTAAGTCTGGTTGTTTGTTATTATCAGAAAGATATTTTGAATTTTTTCTCTTTTTCTTTTCATTTTCTTATTTTTTTTTTTTGTTTTTGTGTTTGGTTTTTTTGTTTGTTTGTTTGTTTCCCTTTATTATACATTTCTTTCTTGGAATAGAACTCAAGGCTGATCACATTCTTAGTGATTAGTTAGTGCTCTGCCTCTAAGGTTATAGTTGCAGTACAAATTGTCTAGTCCTAATTGATAAGTCACATATCTTTTTTTACCTCTTTATTTTGCTTTCTGTGTTTATAATAAGATGAGAAAGATGATGGTACAATGCTATTGAATACTTCTTACTTACTAGAAACCACACTAAATAGTTTATCAAGACAGCAGCCTTTGTGAGTGTACTGTCTTCATTTTCAAGAAGAGGAATTTCAGACCGAGAGAGCGAGCCCTGTAAGCAGCCCTGTGAAAGACTGCATAAGCTGGTGCTTGAGGAAACTTATTAGCTCCAGTACATCTATTCTTTTTTTTTTTTTTCATCTATTCTTAATTAAACAGCCTTTTCTTTCTATTCTTTGGATTGTTATTTGAGAAAAGTGTTAGTTACATGTTCTTCTTTTTCATTCTGAGAACTAATGAGGCATTTAACTAAGGTCCTTATCACTGAAGAGAGAAATTAGTGGCTTACCTGAACCATTTATGCAGAAGCTATGTGCTGCTGGAGGATTTGTTGAGTTTCATGTTTGTTGATTTCTTTGCAGACCACCCTTAAGAGGGTTCCTCCTGGATGGAGATTTCTTTGTTGCTGCCTCCCTTGCCACAACTTTGACCAAGATTGCATTACGCTATGTAGCATTGGTTCAAGAGAAGAAAAAGCAAAATGTATGTTCATTTATTGTATATTTACCCAGTAATTGATTATTAAATGTTTACTCCATTGAACAGTGCAAAATTTAAAAGTCAATGCTAAAGATCATAAAAGAGCTTGTGGCTTAGTAGGGGAACCAGGCATAGTAGTAATATAACATGACTATAAAATTGACAAAATTATAGAGAAATAATAATATGATTAGTCTGATGAGGGGGTTGTAAGGGGTCATGAAGTCACTTCTGTAAGCTAGGGTTAGTCATTGGCCATGAAAGTAATGGCCTTTTGTCATCAGCATCTGTGATGTTGCCAACTTTATCTTAAAATGTCTCATAAGTAGTTCCTACCTGTAGTTGGTACCTAATTACAGCTTCTGACATTTCTAAGTATACTCTTCCACTCTCCCAAGCCTCACCAGCCCTTTGCAGTATTGTCCTATATTTTATTCCCATGTATCCCTCATAAACTTTATGATGCATTATTACTATTTTGTTGTGAATAGCAGTCTTTTTAAATAGTAAGTAGGCAAACAAAGTAATGGGCTTTATGATTGCATTTTTATACATGTCATTATATTTGTTCTAATTCAACCCCCCAGGCCTCACTCATCCCCCCTCCTCTGTCTTTCTTCTGGCTGGTTTTCTTCCTAAATAATGTCTCTCTTCTGCTTTCATGCCACATGAATTCCACTACTCTGCTTTACTCCTTCCCTTAAGATCTTTCTTCCTCTGTCATGATCCCCTATCTGGTTTTATGACCCCCCTCCAAAAAAAAAAAAAAAATTAAATCTTGGTCCCATACTGAAAGAAAGCATAGTATTTGTCTTTCTGAGTTTCGCTTATTTTGCTTCATAAACCCTCTTTTTAGAAAAATAATCATAATTGTTGTTGTTGCCAATGTTGTGACATTTACCTGTAAATCCTAGCACTTACGGGTGCCTGCTTTGGCAGGCAAATCAGTGTCAGAAGCTAGCCTGAACTACATAATGAGACTTTGTCTCAAAAAGAAAAGAAAAATATAAATATCTCCTTTTCAATATTCTTTCTGGTATCTGGATTAAGATTAGAAGTATTTTACTCAGCGTTATAACAAACACTTCCCCATGTTTTTATAAACTTCCCCTAATTTTTATAAACATGGAAGGCCTAGTCATATTCATAATATTTAATACCTTTGTAATCCAAGCATCCAACTGTGTTTATCTCAAGAGTCCAATTTGATTTCCTCAGTGGTTGTATCACTTGTAAATGATAGGAGAAAGTTTATTGGTATCAGCTTGGAGCCAGATTTCTTGCAATGTCTAACTTAGTTGTGCTGCATACAAAGAAGAATGCTTGATTTTTCGCTGTCTCATTAGCATGCCTGCATTTGTGCCATTTCCCTCTCCATTTTCTGTGTGAATAGGAGTGTCCTTGAATCACAGACCTTATGAGAAAGAATGTGCGTTTACTTTCATTGTAGGGTCCTCACACTTGTGTTGCAAGCATTCTCCCAGTTGCACCATCTCCCTCAGTCCCCCTTCACTTACATTTTTGAATGTAAGTGATTTTGGTTTTGTTTTCTCCCAGCACTGTTAGAGGTGTAGCTCCCATTGTCTTCTGCCTTCTTAGTGAGCAATCTTCTGTCACACCTCTGCCTGTGCATGGCTGATTTTATATATATATATATATATATATATATTTTTTTTTTATCATGGGTTTCAGCAATTTGATTTGCCAATGGCTTAATATGTTTTTTTTTTTTTTCTCCTATGGTCCCACTATGCTTCATTGAGCTTTGGGGTCTAAGTTTATAGTTCTTATAAATTTAGGAAGTTTCTGATCATAGTTTTCTCAGACATCGTTCTTAAGACTCCAACTTCTCTTCCTTCTTCTTCTGAAGGCAGGATACAGCCTTGGGGACTTAAACATATTTCTCTGCTGGTTCTTCCCCTGGCCCCAGTGGTTTTTTCATACATGTACATAAGTGAGTCCTCAGCTAAAGACAGTTTGTTAAGGGCATAGAGCATCTGTGTCAGGATAATATACATGAGATTAAAAATAGAAGTTGGACTTCACATGTGTTTTTTTTTTTTTTTTTTTTAATAGTAGGCCCAATAATTTCAATATGAAGTCTGAGGGGAAAAAAATCATTGAAAGCTGCAATATAAAAATGAAGATATCAAAACAGGTGACTGTACTTACTGTCACCAAGAATGGCACAGCCTCACATGATGTGCCTCCTAATGCAGTACATTTAGGAATGTAAAACAGCACCTGCTCAGAAGCGCAGCCAAGAGTAATAAGCCGTCTGGTGTTTTGTTGGTTTGTTTAATTTATGTGTATGTATGTGTGCCTCTTGTCTTTACTTGTACCACATGCATACAGTGCCCACAGGGCCAGAAGAACCATCAGATCCTCTGATACAGGAATTTCAGGTGGTTGTGAGCCTCTGAGTTAACCAGGGTCCTATGCAAGAGAGCAGTGTCTTAACCACTAAGACATTTCTTCATCTTGGCTCTTTAAAAAACAAAACAAAACAAAAAACCAAAAACTTGTGTGATTAAAAACAAATAGGAAAGCGGAGAGGTGGTAGCACACAGCCTTAATGCAAGCACTAAGGATTAATTCTAATTGCATTGGAAGGCAGAGGCTGTCAGATCTCTGTGAGTTTGAGGCCAGCCTGGTCTGCAGAGTTCCAAGATAGCCAGTGCTACACAGAGAAACCATGTCTTAAAAAAACAAAGAAAATGGACAAACAAAAACAGACAGGAAACTGGTCTAGTTTAAGAGAGACTGAAGAGAATAGTGGTTGATAAAATTTGTGAAGCTGATCCTGGGTTTAAAAGTAAAAGAAAAACATTTTGAGATGATGTAGGAAGATTTATTTACATATATTTGGGGATTGCTCCATTTCTCAAAAAATAAATTAATACTCTGATTTTATAGAAATTGTACTTATTCTTAGTAAATAGGTGCTAATATGTTTATGAAGAGAGGAATCTTGTGTTGTCCAGCTAGCCAAAGTGTGAGTTAATAAGAAAGCAAATATGGAGGTTTGAGAGCTAGCTTAATCAGTAAAGTGCCTATCACACAATCTTGAGGACCTGAGCTCTGCCCCTAGCACCCTAACAACCTTGTAATCTGAATAGAGACAGAGACAAGCAGTATACCTGGGGCTTGGCCAACCAGACTAAGCCTAACCATTGAGCCTCAAGGCCCTGTCTCAAAAAGCAAGGTGATATTACCTGAGGGTGACCTCTGCCTCCACATGGATGCCCTGACATGAAAGAGAACACACAGAAAGCCTATAAGGCTAAACAGTTAACAGTTGCTGAAGCACATTGTTTTTTCAGCTTTTCTGATTAAAAAGAAAACTATTAAAAAATCGTTGGTATTTTTCAACCACGTGTCAGTGAGGACTTAGCAGGCTGACAGAACAAAACAAGAAGAAGGATATGGGAATAACTAGGGAAATAAAATCTAGCCAGTTTGTCTAATTCAAGTGAATTCTTGAATTGTATATAGATTATATTTGAATGACATTATTGCAGTTGGAGAATTGTAGCAATAACCAGTTTCTCTACTTTTGTAGTCTTTCGTTGCTGAGGCTATGTTGCTCATGGCAACTATCCTTCATTTGGGAAAATCCTCTCTTCCTAAGAAGCCAATTACTGATGATGATGTAGACCGAATATCCCTGTGCCTCAAGGTCTTATCTGAATGCTCACCTTTAATGAATGACATTTTTAATAAGGAGTGCAGACATTCTCTTTCCCAAATGTTGTCTGCCAAACTCGAAGAAGAGAAACTATCCCAAAAGGTAAGGTATATATGGATAGTTCATAGAGAGCTTTATAAGTTTTTTCCTAAGTAATTTTATTGGTTTTTCAGTCTCTGTGTAAGTCTATCTCCTTAAAAGGTTTGTGAAAAGCTATTGTTTTTTCCATATAAAAAGACATGTGCATTGCTTTTTCAACACAGAAAGAATCTGAAAAGAGGAATGTAACAGTACAACCTGATGACCCCATTTCCTTCATGCAACTAACTGCGAAGAATGAAATGAACTGCAAGGAAGATCAGTTTCAACTGAGTTTGTTGGCAGCAATGGGTAATACACAGAGGAAAGAGGCAGCAGATCCCCTAGCATCCAAACTTAACAAGGTAACACAGATTCAGATATTTGACTTGTTTGTTCATTTTAGGTGGGGTCTCACTATGTAGCCCTTGCTAACCTGGAACTAACTTCATAGACCAAACTTGTCCCAAACTCATAGAGATCTGCTGACCTCTTTCCCAGGTGCTGAGATCAAAGGCTGTGCCACCATGCCCAACTGAAGATTTATTTAAGATGGCTACTTAAGAATAAGTGGTTGGTCCTGCTGTGAATATGGGATTTGTTGTTGTTTTAATTAAATAACTAGTTACATAAAATTGAGCTCATGGGACCTTGAAAGAGAGAGGAGAGAGAGAGAGAGAGTGAGAGTGAGAGTGTGTGTTTGTGTGTGTGTGTGTCTATCTGTCTGTCTGTCTGGGACCTTGGTGATGGCAGGTAAACACTACCATTAAGCTGTACCTCCAGTTCTAGCATCAGTTTTTACCAAGTCCCTGTGATTTTTAGGTCCATGATACTTCATTTGAACCAGGCATGGTGGTACATGTCTATAATATCAGCACTTACAGAAAGATTACACGGTCAAAGACAGTCTGGGCTACCTAGTTAAACAATTATCTCTCCCCTGTCAGATGAGTATCAAGTTGGTTTGACCATTAAAGAAAAATGTCGGTAACAGAATCATAAATGCTAAAACATTTTCTCATAAAGCTGAGAATTTGCACTTCCAAAGCAGAGACAGCAAGATCACAAAGTTTGAGGCCAGCCTGGACTTAATAACAAGACTTTGCTTCAAAAAACAATAAATTAGGGGCTGGAGAGATGGCTCAGAGATTAAGAGGCTGCTCTTCCAGAGGTCGAGTTCAATTCCCAGCAACCACATGATGGCTTACAACCATCTAGAATGAAATCTGGTGCCCTCTTCTGGCATGCAGGTGTACGTGCAAACATACGTTGTATACATAATAAATTAATTAATTAAAAACAAAAACAAATTAGGTCTTGTTAGCAACAATCTTACACTTTTTTTTATTTCTCTTTCAATTGTAAAAATTACAGAACATAAAATTTACTGTTTTAACCTGGTCTTTTTTCCTGCATTCTACTGCTGAGGTTTGAAACCAGGACTCTGCTAGGAATCGAACTCTGCTGCTGAGCTCCCTTGCTCATAATTGGATAGTCATCTCCAGAACTTCTCTATCTCATGAAACTATACCCATTAAACAGTAATGCCCCATCCGCATTTCCTGCTGCTTCTGGCAGCTACCAGACCACTTTCTCTTTCTCTTTCTGGCTCTTTCTAGTTTTCATAAAGGTGGAATTGCTGTGGTTTTGTTCTTTTTGACTGTTGTTTTTCACTGAGTATAAAATAGCATTATTCAGCATGCTTACAGCATATGAACAATTTTCTTTAAAAAGACTTGTTTTTAACACTTTTTATTGGTTTGGTGAGTTGGGCTGTGTACTCTATGGGTGAAGCTAAGATTGTCCAGCTTGGCAGCAAGTACCTTAATCCACTGAGCCACCACATACACTTGAGGTCAGAGCACAGCCTAAACAGGATTTGATTCTCTTCTGCCTGTGGATCCTGGGAGTGAACTCATCAGGCTAAATTGTTTCATTCATTTGATTATGTCTGTTTTTGTTTTGACAGGTCACCCAGTTGACAGGTTTCTCAGATCCTGTGTACGCAGAAGCTTATGTTCATGTCAATCAATATGATATTGTCCTGGATGTTCTTGTTGTAAACCAAACCAGTGATACTTTGCAGAACTGCACATTAGAGTTAGCTACTCTAGGTGAGAAAATTTATCCTAGGAAAGATTTTTTTTTTTTATTAACCAGTCATTGACATGTTCCTTTTATTTTAATTTTAGTTTATAATTTGAGAAAGGGTCTCTTCTGTGTAGTTTTGGCTGGTCTGGAACCTGCTGTATAGATCAGCCTGATCTTGAACTAACAGAGATCCACCTGCCTCTGCCTTTCAAGTGCTGGGAATAAAGACATGTACCATCTTGCCTGGCTATTTTTTTTTTCATATTTCTTTAAAAAATTTTTTTAAATTATTATTTGTTTACAATTTATTCGCTGTGTATCCTGGCTATAGTCCCTTCCCTCATCTCCTCCCAGTCCTACCCTCTCTCTCTCCTCCCTGCTATTTTCTCCCCTAGTCCACTGATAAGGAAGGTCCTCTTCCCTACTATCTGACCTTAGCCTATCAGGTCTCATTAGGACTGTCTGGATCCTCTTTGTGGCCTAAAGATTTTTATGTAATAGATCTTTGTGATTAATTACTAAGAAAGTGTCATAGCTTTCAGTATAAAGAGTATAATGTTGTTTAATCAATTTTGTCTCCTTAAACTACCAGTTTGTTTACTTTTGCCATACTGACTGACTTAAGCTCTTTGTTTGACTCGGTGGGTTCCGTTCTGAGTTTGAGGAAGTAGCTGTTTGAATTTGTAGAGTGCATATTCATGCACCTAGCATGCATAAGGCTTGGGCTCCAGCACCACACTCACCCAGCATGATGGTGCTTGCTTGTGCTCCCCTCACTTGGGTGGAGGCAGCGATGTCAGGAGTTCAAGGTTATTCCCAGCCACACAACTATTTCCTAACCAGCTTAGGCTACACAACACCCTGTCTCAAATAAACAAAACCACATTTATCAAGTACTTTACTTAGTTAAAAATTTAAATTGCCTTGGTAGGGAACTCAGTATTTTCTGTTACCTGCTACATGTGGCCAAAGCATTGCATCATTATTTGCATTTTTAACATGTGGGATTTTTCTTCTTGATAAAGACATGTGGGTTAGATTCTCTGTAATTACTCTGCATCTAGGTTTGAAACTGTAAAATATGTATAGAACAGTGTAGTGTTCCCAGAGTTCACGTAGCTTATTCAACAGTCAGGGGACACTAGGATATCAGAGAAATTATCCTTTGCCCTATCTTCAGTGAGCCATGGCTCAGAGTGTACAGGTCTAGTGGAGGGATCTTACCCTTTTGTAATGGTGTAGGTAGGTTAAGCCTTCTGAGAAGTTCCTAATCATTCATTGAAACAAAAGGGTATACTCACAGTACCCCTCCTCATGAACATAATTATTCTGTGTAGAATAGAGAATTATGCCTATTGCCTTTCATTAGATGTTGTGTAGATTAATAGGATTGCCAAGGATATTAGATTTTCTTATTTTTTCCTCATAATATTTGAATCACACACATTTCATTTTTCTAGAAACTATTAACTTGCATATGTTTGAATGCTATTTTATGATTAATGTATATGCTTTTAACTGTATCCAAACTTTTTTTTCTCCTAGGGGATCTGAAACTTGTGGAAAAACCATCTCCTTTGACTCTTGCTCCTCATGATTTTGCAAATATAAAGGCTAATGTCAAGGTAGCATCAACAGAAAATGGAATAATTTTTGGCAATATAGGTATGGCTTTGTTTTACCATAGTTGAATGTTTTTTATTAAAGAATTTGATAGTATGAAGTTGTGGATGTGGCTTGAGGGTGGAACACAAATCCTTTTGGTAACCAAGTATTGTTTTATGTTCTAGATATACCAGAATGAGCTAGGTGGAGGAGTCAGTCCTTAAAAAACTACTAGGCAATTCTCAAGTTTTCTCTGAAAGTAAAACGAGAAGTTAGAAGAAAAGTAGACCCCAATCAGATTATAACTTTAAATTTATTTAGGTTTTGTTTGGGGGGAGGTGGGAGGGATTAGATTTTTTTTTTTTTTAATATATATATATATATATAGTGTTCTGTCAGGTACATGCCAGAAGGGCATCAAGTCTCATTATAGATGGTTATAACCCACCCTGTGGTTGCTGGAAATTGGGGACCTTTGGAAGAGCAGCCAGTGTTCTTAACCTCTGAGCCATCTCTCCAGCCCAAGGGGATTGGATTTTTGAGACAGGGTTTCTCTATATAGCCCTGGCTGCCCTGTAACTCAGGCTGGCCACAAACAGAGATCTGGATATTCGTGTGTACCATCCCAGCCATCCCAGAGACATGTAACCTTTCTGTTTTCCTCTTTTTAGTTGTTGTTGTTGTTGTTGTTGTTGTTGTTGTTCTGTTTTGTTTTTTGAGACAGTGTTTCTCTGTGTAGCTTCTGCTGTCCTCTGTTGATCAGGCTGGTCTCAAACTCATAGCGATCCACCTGCCTCTGCTTCTCTGAGTGCTGGGATTACAAGTATGGGCTACTACCCTCAGCTGTTGAATATATATATATATATATATATATATATTTCAGATTTGTTTATTATTTATACAGTATTCTGCCTGCATGTGTGCCTGCAGGCCAGAAGAGGGCACCAGATCTCATTTAGATGGTTATGCTGGGAATTGAACTCAGGATCTTTGGAAGAACAGCCAGTGCTCTTAACCTCTGAGTCATCTTTCCAGCCCACTGATAATCTTATATTATTAAATTCCAGCAACATATATCCAGATATTAGAGGAAAAAGTTTGGGTTTATAACAGAGTCCTAACTATGAGAATACTGAAATACTTGCATATCTAGTGCAGTACCTGGCCACTATAGCTGCTATATAAGTATTTACCAACTGAAACTGTTTACTTAACAACAAAGACCTTTAAAGTGTATCTGAGCCTTAAGTCCTGTTGCTTATCAACATGTCTCTGCTTTCCTAATTGTGAGATGGAAAGTAGCAAGATAGAATTGATGGGAGTGGTTCAGTAGGTAATATTTATAAAGCATTTAGAATGTAGTATATGTAAATAGTTGCTAATATAATTATTTGTATTTTTAACTAACATCCACTCTTTGGGGTTCTATGTGTGTCTTACAGTTTATGATGTCTCTGGAGCAGCAAGTGACAGAAACTGTGTGGTCCTTAGTGACATCCACATTGACATCATGGACTATATCCAGCCTGCAACGTGCACCGATGCCGAGTTCCGTCAGATGTGGGCCGAATTTGAATGGGAGAATAAAGTTAGTCTTTGAGAGGCTTCTTTACCTGTCTTCTTGTGACTAGTGGTGAGGGGATTTTGAAGCCATTCCCGCCAAAGGCGTGGAAGTAAAGCGCAGACAGTGCTTTAGTGGTTCCCTGTTGTGAATTACATAGAAAGGCAGTTGGTTTTTGAATCGTCCGTTATCTTGCTCTGTAGTCCAGTCAAGTCTCCGGTGCCTGACCTCCTGCCCTGTCTCCTCAGCACCTGCAGTACAGGTGTGCATTTCCACACCTAGTAGTCTTAGCTCTCTAACCAATTTGGTTGAGACAGTGTAGACAAGATTCCCACTTTCTGTGTCCAGATGAAAGTGTCATCCAGTGTCCTCCAGGCTATGCATAGTCTGTGGCCTGCTGGGAAACTTTGTTCCTTGAGTTTTGCTTGAACTCTGTATTTCCTCAGTGCTCTAGTGTGAAGTGCCTGTGTCTGAAAGCACTGCTGATGCCAGTTGCTTTCATAGGTGTCATTTGCTTTTTTATTGCCCGCTCTTCCCCTGCATAGCTGGAAGAAGGTTGTAGGATGAGATAGTAATAATGCAGTTTCACTATAACGTTGACTGAGTCTTCTCCTCTGCAGGTGACAGTTAACACCAACATGACTGATCTGAATGACTATTTACAGCACATCCTAAAGTCAACCAACATGAAGTGCCTGACTCCAGAGAAGGTAGAACATAACTAGAAAATGCTAAACTTTGAAAGAGATTGGTACAGTAAATGGCTGCCTTTTGCTGTTTCCTGTGCTGTGTTTTTATAATAAAGCAGCATAGGAAAAAGTGTGCCCTCTGGAATATCTCAGAGAAGTTACCCACAAGATGTTTGATTTGCTTACCTCTTTCTGAACTCTGTCATTTTACTTTTTCATGGTGATGTGACTTCACTGGAACAGTCAGATTACTTGGAGGTTTGGTTTTTTGTTTTTATTTTGTTGTCTTCTCTGTCTTTCAGATAGAGACTTTGTTCCCCAAACATTTATTTTGATACTGGATTACCAAATGCCCCTCTCGTGGGCTAATTTTAAGTCAGAATAAATTTCCAGTACAGTGGCCTTCTGTGTCTACATGAAGAAAGACTAGAACAAAGACAAAATAAAATTGAATCTCTAAGGGTCTTTCTTTCTTCAAAAAGTTTGTGTTAATGCCATAATGTTCTAATAAAATGTCTGCTATTAACTGGACATGTAGCTCAGTGAGAGGATGTTTGCTTAGCATCTCTCACACTCTCTCTCTCTCTCTCTCTCACATACACACACACACACACACAGAACGAACCTGTTTACTGCTAACTAGTAGATTTTAGTTCATATATTAGTTTTTTCAATGACTTCTTTCTTTTTTGTGTTTGTTTGTTTGTTTGTTCTTCAAGACAGGGTTTCTCTGTGTAGCCTTTGCTGTCCTGGACTTTCTTTGTAGATCAGGCTGGCCTTTAACCCACAGCGATCTGCCTTCCTCTGCCTCCCTGAGTGCTGGGATTAAAGGCATGTACCACCACGCCCAGTGCCTTCTTCAATGATTTCTAAGTTCAACAAAAAAAAGTCTTTCTATGTGGACATTAAAATCCTGGTACAGGGGCTGGAGAGATGGCTCAATGGTTAAGAGTACTGTCTGCTCTTCCAAAGGACCCAGGTTCAATTCCCAGCACCCACATGGCAGCTCACCACTGTCTGCAACCCCAGTTCCAAGGGATCTGATGCACACACTAATGCACATAAAATAAAATTAAATAAATTACAAAAAAAGGTTTAAAAAAAAAAATCCTGGTACAGGAGGCAAAAAAGTAAATAAGCACTGAATATATAAATACAAATTTGAATAAGTATGCTCTTTAAAGTCATGATTATTGAGTATGATGTGCACAGGGAATCCTTACTTTTTACACATATATTTGTTTTGAGTTTTGGCAAACTCATAATGGCCTATACCCAGTACCATTGTAAGTAGAATTTTAGTAATAGTTTGCTTATGTATTTGAGTTTGCCAAGGTATAGTTCTCTAACAAAGTATTGAATTTATCATACATTTCTCCCTAGGCCCTTTCTGGCTACTGTGGCTTCATGGCAGCCAACCTGTATGCTCGTTCTATATTTGGAGAGGATGCACTTGCAAATGTCAGCATTGAGAAGCCAGTTCACCAGGGACCCGATGCTGCTGTCACTGGCCATATAAGAATTCGTGCAAAGAGTCAGGTACTAACACCATTTTCTGAGCTGAATAAAGGGAGGAAGAATTCGTGTCTTATTTCTGTAATATATCTTCTCTCATAATCGTGTTTTGTGCATGAGGTAAATACACACACGTATATGCATGGTACCTTCTGTACTTTAAATCATTTAAAATGGCTTACTCTAAGGTGCTGCCTAAAACATTGATTGCTGTGTGATATTTGTGAAACAGATGTAGACTTTTGGCGGATATGGCATAAATCTAGTATTAATCAACATCACTAAAACCAATCTAGTGAAAGTTTTTGGAGTCTGTTTTGTACATTTTTTGTTTTATTGTTGAGTGTGATCTCATATGGAAGCTTAGTTAAACTTAATTAACCTACTCTTTGGGCATTGTTTTCAGTAATTACATCTTTGTTGAGTCTGGGGAATTCTCTCCTAGCCTGTATAGGCCCTGGGTTAATCCCCAATGTCACAAATACTAGTTTAAAAAATGTAAATATCTTCATTCTTCTTTACAGGGAATGGCCTTGAGCCTTGGAGATAAAATCAACCTGTCTCAAAAGAAGACTAGTCTATAAGAATGAACAAAAAGTCCTTGAAGGTTTATGGTTAAAATTTAGGTGTGGGCTTATTGGACTCCAACATCTTTTGTACTCTTTTCATGCTTTATGTTATATAGAATCTGAGTTCATGCTGAATGCATTCCAGCCAGTAATTTATAGCCTTTCCCCTAAATCAGGAATGAGTTTAAAATTTTAGTTTGTCTTTTGTCTTAACAATTCTGAATGCTTGTCCTCAAAGTATATAATGTTTCTCATATGTACCAAGACATTTTCACAGTACAATAAACAGATCTATTCATAATTTTTTGTTATTTTATAAATAAATTACTTAATTTTAGATTTGTATCAATGGGATTTTTTAACTTAAGTCTAAATGTCCATTATAAATTTAAATTATTTTTTTTAAGTATTACTGTTTGCATCTTTATGAAGAGAACTTACAAAGTCAGTGATCTAAAGTGGAACAGATACTGGTTGCATGTATTGTTCCCTCATTTTCTAAAATAAGATCAGGGTCTTTTCTCAAACTCTGCTCCAGGGAGAAAGTATCCAAATTACTTGAGAAAAGGTGATTCATCTTTGACTTAAAGGAGCTATTAGAAACGCGGACATCAACATACTCTGTTTGAGGATCCTGAATTATTATTGAAATTAGATAATCTAAAGTCAGTTTTAGAAATCATCCACATTTAACGTTGGATGTCTGTGCTTGTTAGTAATTACAGTGGTTCTGGCCGGTGACTGACACTACACTAGGAGGATTCACTTTAGGGATGCAACAAGCTGTCTTCAGATTACCTGTTTTTTATTCTTCCCCTCCTGTTTATCACTTTAAGTGGGGCTGAGCAGCACACACACACCCTCATTACAATTTCACTTGAGCTTGTGAATGCAGTTTTCCCAGGAATGAGTGAGAAAGTCTGATCTTGTTGCTAAATCTCAATTTAAACTGTCATTCTTTGTCTTCCTTCTGGGGCTTCATCCTTCATTCCCCTAGGAGTCCATAGATAAGGTCTATGACAGAATGGAAGTAACATCTGTTTTCAATGAGAACAGAATGATTTGTTGGGCCTGTAAGAAGATTAATACTTTTTATGATGTCATAAATTTTGAAGCCACTTGCTGATTTAGTCAGTAAACCAGAGACTTAAAGGACATTTGTAGTCCTAGAGCACTGAGATCTTTAAACACAGTCATAGCTGCCAACTAGGAGAGCTGTAAACACTGGGAGAAAGGAGTCATTTTGATACAGTCAGTGGGTGGAGATATTTGATAGGAGCTGAAGAATGAATGCATTAGATCCTTTCCCACACTTCATTCTTTTGAACATGGATTTCATTAAGTGACATTGGATATTCAAAAAGAAAAAGGGTTCACAGTAACCCTAGTAACTTACAGAGAGCTGTATATAGTCCTTACTGGAGAGCCATAGTGCACCTTAGCATACCAAAGATTCTGAGAGGTTCTTCAGTGAAGAAAGCAGAATATTTCATTCTTCCTTTCAGCAAGGAATCCTTCACCAGAGGATACCTGTTGACATAGCCTGTGCAGCCATAGTCTCATATACAAAGCCAGCTTGAAGTCTGAAGAAGCATGCATTAGGGCATCCTCGAGCGCTTACTAATGTGGAGGGAGCAAGCCACCAGTGGAACTTACTTGATAGATTTCACAGTTTTCAGGCCGACTTTGCTGGAGTCAGAATCAGATGGCTTGCCCCCTGAGTACTAGGACTACAGGCTGTGCCAGCAGACCCAACTCCATTGTCTTCTTCATAGTGCATAAAGGGGAAAAAGAAAAAAAGAATGCAGTGGAGCTGCTAGAAGCTAGTGACAACTGAAGCTTGGTTAGCCTCATTAACTGTTCTTCATCTCTGTGCATGTAGTGACTAGGAACCAAATTGCATGGCGGCACTTGTTTGGAGAAGCTGTTTACAGTCTCACCTTTCAGTCTGGATACAGTGTACCTTCAAAGGTCATAGACACTCACAGTAGATAATATAGTATAATTACAATTACAGTGTCTCCTCCATAAGAAAATTAACATAACTACCTACACCAAGTACAAGCTAAGGATCCTAGTGTATAGACCTGTAAATACCAGGACAGTGTTAATTATGATTCACTAATGTGACACTAGAGGGAGCTCTGTGCAATTATTTTCATGTGAAGGTTGGATAAGGTTTGTGTTAAAAGTTATCTCTAGAAGAGGAAAAGGTAAGATGATTTTTATTATCAAGCTAATTCATAAAAAGAACAAAGAAAAGTAAATCCAGCTGTCACAGACAGTAGGCAGATTGCTCACTTTGCTGATAGAAAAATTACCTTGTTACTTTTACTAACATAACTTCTGTTGCACCTTTCTACTAAAAACATAACTTGTACAGCATACCCACCTGTACTTGGAAGGCAGGAGTACTGTGGGGCTGAGATTACTTTGAGTTGTATTAGAGAGTATGAAAACACAAACCAAGAAGCTTGGCTGCCAAAGTTAAGAGGAATGCTTTGCTACCTGTCAAACATTTTCATATAGCTTAGACATAATATGAGAAATAAAAACTTATTCAGAATATGTGAAAAGGCCAGAGGATAAAAATATGCTTAAAAACTCAAGGGTAGAGGTCACGGTGGCACACACCTGTAATTCCAGCACTCACGGAGGCAGAGGCAGGTGGGTCTCTTGAGTTTAAGGCCAGCCTGGTGGACAGAGTGAGTCCAGGACAGCCAAGGCTACACAAAGAAACACTGTCTCAAAAAACAAAACCCCCCAAATAAGGGCCAGTGAGATGGCTCTCAGACGAAGATGCCTGTTGCCTGACAACCCTAGGGCCCCACACAGTGAAAGGTGAGGGCCTATTCCCGCAAGTGGGCCTTTTACCTCCACATGTGTTTCGTGGTATGTATGCACAAGTGTACACACACAAAACATTTTTAAAAGCTCAGCATTGGATGCAAAATGCTTTGAGTAAGTTTTACTGGTGACCTGTTTCTTCCACTTTCGTAAATATTCTAATCAGTAATGTTTAGAGTTTCTTTTAAATCAAAATTGAAGGCTAGAGAGATGGGTAAACTGCTTTCTGTGCAACCATAAAGATCTGAGTTCAGATCTTCAAAACCCATGTCAAGAAGGGGGTGCTCAGCAGCACACATCTGTAACCCCAGTGTGAAAATGGGTGGTGAAAATGGGTAGATCCTGGGGCCTCACTGGTTAGCCAGTCAAGCTAGCTCCAAGTTCAAAGAGGGACCTTGTCTCAAAAAAAAAAAAAAAAAAAAAAAAAAAAAAAAAAAAAATAGAGCTGGGCTTAGAGGCATATACCTTTAATCCTAGTACTTGGGAGGCAGAGACAGGAAGATCAAGGCCAGCCTGGTCTACATAGTGAATGCAGGCCATTCAAGGGCTATATAGTGAGACCCTGTCTCAATGAAGAAGAAGAAAGAAAAAGCTAAAGAAAGAGTCATCATTGGCCGGTAGCTTCTACATGAATATCTATGAGTGGGTACACACACAAGCAAGATTCAACTTAGTGATGGTTACGTTCCCAACCCAAAACAAAAATATGCTGCTTCCTCCAAGGCTAGGGGAGCATCATGGAGAATAGACAGACTAAGAGCCTGAAGGTAAGGAGAAGGGCTGTGAAATGCGTCCTCTGGACATGATAAAGCCAGTGCAGTCATGACATCACAGCAGCTGTAGCTGCCTGCAATGAACCCACACAAGACTGGACCTATCAGCAAACAATAATGAATCAGGGAGGTTTCATGGGTCCCTCCCTTTCCCTGCTGAGCTCTTAGCTACTGATGGATTCTAGAAAAGAGACAGTTACTGTCTTTAGTTATGTATCCACTGAGGAGAAATAGGGCTAAGAGGGTATTTAGAAGGGGAGGTTATAATAAAAATACACTTTATAAACAGGTGATATCAAAGAACAAAATAAAAGATTAAAGAGGTATTAAATGCAAGAGCTAAGGATGTAGCTCAGAGGTAGAGTGACTACCTAGTATGTGCAAAGGTCCTGGGTTTAATTTAAACAGTCTCACCAAGAAAAGGATTGCACTGAAATTCTGGTATTTGTGATGAGGTAGGCTTAGTCTAACTGCTTACCTTAGATTCTCAGAGTATCACCAGGGCCTTCTTTCTCTCAAAATTCTGTCTACCTCCAGATCTCAGGATCTGAAACTGTAACAGTGTGATCAAACAGTGTGGTTCAGTTAGTTTGCTGAACATGAAACCTTGTCTGCTTGCTGTGTGATCCTAGACAATCTTCAAGTGCTAACCTTGTGGCTGGGTATATGGCTAAGTGGTAGGGCACTTGCCTAGCATGCCAAACTAAGTAAAATAAACTCCAACTATTAAATGCTTTATTGTGGCAGTGCTTTTTCCCATGGTGCCTGTAGTCCTCATAAAAACCCCGTAAGGTGAAGCCGGTGTCACCATTTGCAGATTATGGGTACCGTCTTAGGAGAAGTTTAGTTACTTAAGGCTTAATAGAGATGAGCCCAGATATAAACCAGGGTACCCTGCAATGAATCTCATCATCTCTTCTGCTCTTCTTGAGCCCTATTTCTTAGCTAGAGGTTGCTTATGTCTACTTCCCAGAGTTGATGAATACGACAGCTGTTTAGCATAAGGTAAACACTCACCAGTAAATGTTCATTCCTTTTCTTCCCATTCACGATTCTTACAAACAGTGAAACCAATCTTCACTATCTTTATGCCTCCCTCAGAATTTAGTTCCTCATTTTACTTGGATACTTTTGGGTTGTTTTTACCAACAAGAAGCTCTCTTTTCTTGAGAATTCTTTGAGGCACCATTAATCCTCAACTTTTTGTATTATTTTCATAAAACTCTTGACCCTTTGCTTATCAAGCTGTCTCAACTAGATATGGCTATCTGTATTTATATTCCTGTGGATTGTCTCTAAGTAGACAGACTTGATTTACTTGGAGAATGACAGTCGTATGACTGGCCCTTTAAAGAAATGGGCCAGCAGGGATAACACAGGTAAGGGCTACAGTAGCAGTGTGCTGTCTGGATGAGAAATCATTTCTGGTAATCTGACCACATCTCCCTGTGCCCTCCATCGGGCAGTGGCAGCAGATCTTTGGAAAATCTGCCACACAGCAACAAGCAGGCAGGATTCATGTGTCTTACTGAGCCCCACATATTATGTAGGACTTAAGGAGACTCCACTGCTTGTAGTCAGATGTACTGTGGTTTGCAGTACAGTGGACTGACATAGCCTTGAACAAGTCTAAGCCCATTTATCTAAGTAGCTTTCTGAAAATAATACAGATCTGTTGGTGTTAGTTTTTCTTTTTTAACTCTTTAACTTACATTTCTTATATCTTTTTCTCCCTACTCCACCCCAATCCCCTTCCAACACCCCAACACCAGGTAGGAGAGAGAAAGGGATAGTGAGAGAGCGGGCGCAGTTGTATTTTTAGCTGCTTCCTGATGGTTAGGGGTGTCAGGTTCCTTGGAGCCAGTCCAATCCGTGTTCTAGGAGATCTCCATCTTCTTGTCTCATAACAGCAACTAGGAGCAGCCTTGTTCATTCTCTCAGCCACACTCTCTGGGCTCTG